>NC_060281.1:69566535-69705722 GCF_021613505.1 Equus quagga | reverse complement strand
GCCGCCTGACTTCACCAGCCTCTCCGCCCGCCGCCTGACTTCACCAGACTCTCTGCCCGCTGCCTGACTTCACCAGACTCTCCCAAAATCACTCTAGGGAGGTTTCTCCCACAGGGTGGGCGCCGACTGCCCCCTCACAGGAAACCTGGCGCCTGGGAGAGGGGTGAACTCTCCCTAGAAAGGGCATCTAGAGCTGGCTGAAGTGAGGAGCAGGAGCAAGAGGTGGGGAGAATCCCACAGGGAAGCCCCCTGGATTTCACAGAGCTGCAAGGAGCCCCACGTCCTTCTTGGGAAAGGGCCATGTGCTGGCTGCAGGAGCTGGAGTCTGTCCCCAAGCCCTGCCCCTGCTCCATCATGGCTTCAGTCATCAATCATCAGCCGCTCACTCAGGCCTCAGATTCTCCGCCTTTACTGTAACTCGAGAAATGTGGTGAAGTCCATTGGTCTTTCTGGAAAAGCCGCCAGAGTAATTCAAGATGCCTTGCACAGCACTGAAAAATGCAAAGGACAAAATGTGGACTATCCGCTTATAAATCACTCTGGTGAGCACAGAGCCTCGGGGCGCAGTCTTCCTAACCTATGCCAAGCGCTCTCCCCAGAGACACCGCCCCTCCCAAGGCTTCCGGGATGGAGCGCATTTGTGGATGGCGTGAGGGATGGTTCTGGAGATGACAACACACCGGGCGCTGTCACCATATAGGGCGACACCAATCACCAGCAGCGTATTTACACCCCAGCTCTGGAGCTAGGAATAGTTTACAACTGCAACTCAGGACACTCACTTCCATTCACACACAAAAGCTTCCTGTCATCGCCTCAGGCCACAAGCTCCACTCCAAAGGCAAGTTAAGAAACCAAGAGAAGGAAACAGAAAGCGACAGACGGGGGAGTGAACGCTGACACATCCTGAAAAGGAGCAGGGTGGGGAAGAACAAAAGCAGGTTCCGGTCAGTTCCGGAAGGACGATGAGAGAAAGCAGGGAGACAGAGCCAGCGCAGTCCTGGGGGGCGTCGACGCTCTGCCTTATTACGGGAGGCAAGCTGGCAAAGTGCCTCCAGAGCCTGAGGACTTACCACCCCTCTGACTTAGCAATTTCATCTCTAGGAGTCTGCCAAAGGGCAGGAATAGCTTCTGTGTGAGAGATGAGGCTGCAAGAGGGGTCTCACAGTGCAGTGTAGAGTCAGCAAAGACTGGAGACCACCTCCAATCCAACAGGAGGGACTGGCTACACAAGTGACAGCGATCATTTCTATGAAACACAGAGGAGATCTCCCCAGGCCTTTAACTCCACCTAAAATCTGGCTGCCAGGGACGCCAGAGCTGAGCACCCATCAAACAGAGCTTTCCACAGGAGAGCTGGAAGCAGCCTTGTGGCAGGAGTGAGAAACGCTTCTGCCCTTGAAATCCTCTCTCTGCGTAACCACAGGCTTCTTGTGCAGGGCTGCGGGGCCAGATTCTGGTTTCTAAATGGAGCCCACGGTTCCTGAGGTCCTGATACTATCTGGTCAGCACGCAGCCTCGGAGGAGGACGCTGACCTCAACCAAGGAGCCAGCTCTGACCTGGGCGAGGTCGGTGAGTGGCTGGGGAGAGCTGCATGCAAGCTGTGGGCAGGGGCCCCTCTGACCTTGCTCCTTCCCTCACAAAGCAGCGGGTCAGACGAAAGAAGACCTGGGTCTGCCTCCTGAGCTTTGAGTGGAGATGCCTACATTTACTTCCCGGCAGCAGTTCTGGGTTGTTCGCTCGGGCACCAGTTTCACTGTCTCACCGGGAACATTAACTCCCAGGATCTATGATGGATTTTGGAAGTGGGGCCTCTAGAAGAGATGCCTTGTCATTTACTTTAAAAGGACAGACTCAAATCCGAGATTCCGCTGGCTAATGGAAAAAGCAGAGCCCATATTTTAAAGGCTTACCATTGAAGAGGAAGAACAATTTAAATTTGATCCAGAACTTCGTGGGTCTAGAATGATAAAAGAACGGACCCCTCTCAGTAAGCGCTGTCACCACGCACCAGCTGTGCGACCTGAGGCAAGCGGCTCATTACTCATTTACAACCCATCGCAGCATCTGACTGCAATGCAAAGTGATCCTACTTTGAAAATAGCTCTCAGATCCATTCACTTTTCTCCATCTCCACTCCTAAGCCACCATCACCCCTGCACCGGAATCACTGAAATAACCCTCCCTCCCCTCTGCCTGCCCGAGTCCACTGGCCACACAGCAGCCAGGGTGATGCAAAAAACAGGAGCCTGTGTAAACGCCTTCACCCACGCCCGCTGCTCCGTTCTCAGAGCAGCCCGTGAGCGGCCCTTCCCCTGCCCTCGGTGCCCCCACGGCGCAGCGTGCTCCAGGGCCTCCACGGGCCATGCTCTTCCCACCCCCCTGCCTTCTCGTGGGCTCCCCTGCCCAGAACAGAGTCCTCCCTTCTGCCCTCCTTTCCCGAGAGCTGACGTTGGCTTAGCCTTGAGGTGTCAGCACAGGCTCACATCCTCCCAGAAGCCCTGGCCCCCAGACTAGGCGAGGTTATGCACCCCTAGCCCCTCGAGGCCCTGCCCACAACTGTAGTTAACTGCCTCGTGATGGCACGAAGTGTGAGTCAGTCCCCCACCTCCCAGCACCAACCGCAGGCCTGTTCTCCCGAATCCCATGCTCTCGCACAGTGCCGGCCAGCAGAAGGCCTAGGTCAGCCCGTTAACCAGTGGGCCCCACGTGCCAGTCCATCGAGTGCCGACGTGGCCCCAGGGAGGGCAAGGTCTCCAGGGCTGAGAGCCTTTGATTCCATGGGCCGCCTCCTCAGAGCTTAATCCACAGGCACGGCTCGCTCAGAGACAACGTGACACGCTAAAATTCCCTCCAGCACTGACAGTGCAAAACGAGGTGTGCCCATACGGGGAATAAACATTTGCTTCTATAAGCTACCACGGGGCAGGGAGGGGAGCGACCATATAAGCTCTGCAGCCACCTCATTTTATTTGTAACAAATTTAAATGCAATTTAAATGAGTATTCACATTCTAACTGCCTCGGTGAATCGACGACTTTGACTTGTACTAAATCTGCAATTCGTTAATTCTCCGAGGTAACGAGAGAGAGAGAGAGAGAGAGAGAGAGAGAGAGAGAGAGAGGGAGAGAGAGAGAGAGAGAGAGAGAGGGAGAGAGAGAGAGAGAGAACAGCGTGCCCAGGAAGCCTCCCATCGCCACGGGCAGACGGCCTTGAGAAGAAGGGACACGAGGTGCACATGACGTGCAAAGCGGGTAAGGGAGCTCTGAGGACCGCGCCTGGAGCTGATGCTCGGAGACAAGGGTCTTTCCACCTGTAACATTTCGCTTGACTGTGGGCCCCTTCTGCCACACTCCATGTGGACTGACAGCCCGAGCGAGGAGACGCCACGTGTGCAGGGCATTCTCCAGCTGTGAGATAGATGCCAACAAGACAGGTCCTCTGAGGTCCAGGGAAACAAACCACATCGCCAAACAGTATCCAAATTACTAAATGATCTTCTCATCAGCTCAAAAGGAAACAACGTGACTGACTTCCCCAGGACAAAGAGCTGCTGCAGCTTAAAGGAAGGTGATGTTTTAATCTTTTACCCTCCGCTCCTGATGACATGTAATCAGGAAGGAGTTAATCCTTCCAGGAAGTTGGCAGGAGTAAATTGACATGAAAGCAGCATCCCATTTAGGCCAAAGAGAACAGCTGAGAGATGGAGGTAATCTGGAGGAAGAGAAGGACCTGGTCCTGAGAGGCTTAATTCAGAATCTCTAAGACACTGGGAGTCAGAGACATGAAGGAACATTCATGGCCCCTCCCTAAAGGGTGAGCGTGACGGATGAAGGTAGAAATGCAGGCGTCTACTACAGGTGAATAATGCATCCTGCCGGAGCAATGGCATTCACCCCTTCTCGCCGTGTCAACCGTAATGGAGGGCAGCACTCACGGAGCACAGCTTCCAAAACCCTGTGCTTTCTGTGTCAGAGGGCATCTACCACAAACCGTGGGCTCTTGGCATTGCAGCGTTGCCACGAGGCAATCCAATCCTGTCTCTGAGCGTTGCTGGGAGCCACTGGCAATTTTACTGTTGTTTACTCAGCCAGAGGCAGCATGGCCTGCACACTGGCCCTCCTCTCCTCTCTGGGAAGCTGCCCGCCTGCGGACAGTGGGGCTCATTTCCAGGCCCAGGCCACAGCGGCAGCCAGAGGGCAAGCCCCACCCCCACGAGTGGACACAGCTCGCCAGGTTTTCTCCCTAAGAACTCCAGCAGAAGCAACGGGAATGGATGTCTCAAAGGCAGAGGACCTGCTGAGCAGGTGACCTCGACCGCAAGTTGGAGGTTAAGCCACATAGACGTTTTTTTCTGTGGTAAATTCACTAGGTATTAAATTTCTGTTAATTTTACTGTTCATTCTATATGGTCAGAAAATTAACACTTGAAAAAGGCTTTCCATTCCCAATTCCACAGAGCTGGGTTCTGGAGACCTGGCCAAGACGGCCTCCAGGGCAGGGAGGGGCTGGCACCGTCTCCCAGTGATAACAGGCTTCTGATGAAGGTTCTCGGAGAAGTTCAGGCCCCACCTCACCGGGCCTGCTCTGCACAGCGTGAGGACAAGGCCCATCAAGAGCTCAAGTCCACTCTCATCCTAATTCAAAAGTAAGTTCTTTCCCCTCTTCAGGGCATTAATGTGCAAATGACAGCGTACTTTTATTGACCAGCGTCTCTACCTGCATGAGCACAAAGTGCTTCCCCATCACACAGGTCGTCTGTTCCCACAAGACTCGTCTGAGGAACAGGAAAAGATCCTGCTGGCCAGAGAAGACACAAATCAAGAAACGCTGCGTCTGTGGGGCTGCTCTCAGCCCTCAGGGGCCGCGGGCGGGAGAGGGTCTGCAGGGCTGGGGCAGCCTTCAGTTTCACCAAGAAGCACAGATGCTTTCTGAAATGTACGCCTCAGATCTCTAACGCTCTGAAACCGAGGGGAGAAACAGCCAGGTGCAGGCAGCAGCCTCTTAGTGGGGAAGGGAACGCAGTGTTCCTCCTGCCGAGCGCCAGCCCAGGGCAAAGGGATGGGCCTGGAGCCGCACTGCTCACGCAGATGCAGGACCCACCCAGTGCTCTCGCAGTCCCGGCCACTCTCGCAGTCCCGGTTAGACATCAGCAACTCAGCGGCGCTGCTGACCACCCAGTACAGCAAACAGACTTCCCAACGGTTCTCCCTTTAACAGCAGCAAGCTTGCCAGGAAGCGGGTGAGTCTGGGGCGTTCTGGGCCCAGTCAGCGCCTTCATAAAGCAGCTAGACTGGCTTAGGAAGGAAGAAAACGGTTGCATCCTGTCACATGTGCGTCCTGATCCTCAGGATCCTGGCGAGTGCCCAGTCCGAAAGCCAGGGCCACACTCACCCTCTTCCTCTCCAAGGTCAGGCTGTCAGGGGCCCTAAGGGGGCTGAGTCAGCAAGAAGGCTGTTTCTGGGCAAAAAGCAGTGCCCCAGCTCAAACACCAGCTGCAGAAACAGTTCTGGTGCTACAGTCAGGAGCAACCGAAGCCAGACAGCGTTTCCCCCGTGAAGCACGTGCCTTTCTCTTCACCTTCTCTCCTAAGTGCACACACCAGCTTGCCTACATTTTCATCGTCAAACACAACTCTGACCATCTCACTTCCCTCTGATGCTCCTGGGATCAGATCCCATGTTCCCAGAGGCCATGCCCTGCCAGCCTGCCCCTCCCTCACCTTGTCCCACACCAGGTCCTCTCCAGGCCCTGCGCTCCATCAACTCCGCTGTCCCCTCAGCCGCTCCACCTGCCACACCCCTCCCCACACAGAGGCTTGCCCACTTTGTTCCCCCTGTCGGGCTGCTCTTGGCAAACCACCTCCCGCCCCCTTGCATGTGGTCTCCGGCATTGCGGAAAGGGCTTCAGATAATTTGACACTCCTCACAATGGTGCTGAGCGGAGGCCTTGAGGACAGCGACACTGCATTCGTCCAGGGCACTGCGGCAGCACGGACCTGAACGTGGCCTCAGCCTGTGATTTTCTGACACGCCAGAAGCAACACTTCCAAGTACCCCTGGGCCACATGTCTTAGATGAAAAGAAACGGAGTAGCTTTGATAGGAAAGGGTCCTGCCATTTAAAAATGAGAAATGTCAGTTCCTGGGCAATCAAAAGTGGACTTACGTTCTCACTCAGCACAAAGCCTGTGGAAATAGGGTAATAATTTTAGAATCTGAAAAAATAGCACACCAGTACTCACGTGGCGGCTGTGAATTAGTTATTAACAAGCTATTTTAGATCCTGGTCATGAATAAGTTATAACCGCTTCACATATGGTTCTCCCTGGCCATGGACGAACAGACACCTGCCCGCGCTGCACCTTCTGAGAGGCCCATCGCCCAACGGGAGCTGCCCGGCCCTGACAGACCCAGCGTCTCTGCGTTTTGTGCACCAGGACCTCTGTGACTTTCTCGTGGGCACTTTCTGTGCTGCCCTGGTGGCCTGGAGCTCAAGCACTGCCTGGGGAAAGCGAAGGTTGGCCAGGGGACGAAGGCAGCAAGCGTAGTGACCAGGTCTAAGAGGGAGAGAGGATTCCTAGCAGGGAGGTGGTTTCCTAAGTAAATTCATGGACTCAGAAAAGGCTGAAGGTGGAAGAAGCCTTCAAAATCAGCTATTCCAACACTTTTTTCTTTCAAGATTAAGCAACTAAGGCCCAAAGAGGATCTGCTAACACAATGGGATAATAGAGACAGAATGGACAAAGTCTTGAGGTGTTAGACTGTGTTTGGGGTTAAATCTGAACTGTATCTTGTCACCTAAACCACTGTAATATCTCCCACATAGGGCTGTTTTAAGAGCTAAACGCAACATATGTCTGGCATATAGTAAGCACTCAATAAATGCTAGCTATGTTATTTTCATGTAAATACTGGTCAACAGTTACATAAATATGCGTCCAAGTTGCTTCCTTAGCCCTGCACTAAGCTACTTCCTCAACCTCATCTAAGTATGGAAATGAGTTAGCAAAGAAATTCCAGTTACTTCCACAGAGAGAGACACAGAAGCAGACGGAAGCACTTTCTGCTGGCCTTTGTCTCCCATTTTCACTGGAGAAGGGCCATGCCGGGAAGTGAATGAGAGAGGCAGGCAGAGCGAGGCGCCCTAAGGGACAGGAAAACCTACTTCTTACTTGGAAACAATCTATAGTACTCTACAAGACGCTAAAAAAAGGTCCAAGGCTAATTAGGCCATCAACTCTCCATCCAAAATACCTGCTCTCAAGAAATGAAACTTAGCTTCTCTGAAAATGACGACTGCTATCCTGAATTCACGGCAATCCTGGGTAAAGAAACTGCTTTAAATTTAGGACCCTATGAGTTTTACTTGTACACGTATTTAAGAAATTCAACAAGTTAAAAAAAGAAAAGGAAATTCAACTAGTAAGTTATTTGAGAATCCCTAAGTTAGGGCATCAAGAAAAAGGACATCATTTCAGGAAAGCGTCGGCATTCAACAATCACTCCAGAAACATTTTGGTCAAAAGAATGAACATCATTAAAAAATGGAAGCAAAAAAATGTTGAAAGCAAAAGGTGCAATTTACTTTTTAAAGTGACAAAAAAATCTTGTTTGCCAATCACTCAAAGAATCAGGGTAACGTCTAAACTAATAGAACAGGCGTGGCTAGGAGCTTAGCCCAGGGGTCAGCGTCTTGGGTCCCAACACTGACTTGGCCCCCCTGGAGATGCAACCTCCCTAAGCCCCGCGTCTTCCCCTATAACACGAGGAATAATAATAGAACCTCCACGACACAGTGACCGGGAGGCTAAGACGAGAGAGTCCAGACCTTGGGGATAGCAGCATGTCCAGCATGTTCTGGCGAAGTGGTAACGGAACTAAATTTGGACTCGTGCAAGTGTGGAAACTTTGGATGGAGACGTTTTGTGGGGTCCTGTTCTCTGACTGGGTAGGCAGCACACATCTTCTTTTAACAGATATGTCTCTAAAAGCTAAAAGAGGAAAACTCCAGGAGAAACCTCAATGAGAAAAAGCATCTCGTTTTTTGCAAGCTAACCACCTCAGAAAGTAACCTGAAGGTCTGCCAGTAAGGGGTTAGCATGGCACACCGAAATTAGGCAACAATTAAAAACGGTAACACGGATCTCTATTTACTGACAAGGAAATACGTCTATGATGGGTTAAGTAAAAAAAGTATATTAAAAGCTGAATATGTAATATCCCACTTTTGTAATATTTAAATATATTTTATAACTAGAGAAAATATCTAGAAGGATATACAACAAAGTCTTACAAGAATTTACCTCTAGATGGTGGATTATGGGTGATTTTTACTTTTTAAAAACTCTATTTTAGTACTGCCAAAAGCTTCTTTAATGATGAACATACATTACTTCACAGTCAGAAAAAAATTATAAAGTAATTTCTTTTAAAAAAGATCATCATGAACTATCCACTAGCAAAACGGTATCATACATTTTACATCATTCCAGGGTAGTCGTGGGTTGCTAGAATTGTGATTAGTTTAACAGAACCAAGAAGAATTAACAGGAAGGCAATTCTTACAAAAGCAACAATTTCGTGTCCCTGCGATATATGCAGAAATGATCATGAGCACTGGAGGAGCGCCACCCCCCCCATGCATTACACATTCCTGTAATTCTCTGACATTATCCATCATAAAATGCAAGGCCCATCAACAATTCTTCAACACTGACAGCCATTTCCCTCTGAAAGAATGTACAGCCTACCATTAAGGTTGTAATAGTTTGATTAGAGAGACTGGCAATTAGACATGGAAACATGATATGTGGCTGTCTGGGAAGTCTACAGTCACTGGGGGCCCACATGATGGATTTATTAACTGCCTTCTCTACAGTCTGATTATCTCATACTTTAAGAGTTTCTGTTTGGCTTCTATTTAAAAACCATGTCGAGTGTCTGTACACTGGAAGGGGGGGATGCTTAGCCCTTCCGTGTGAAAATGTCTCAGGAAGAAAGCAAGTCTGTTTCAGTGTCTCCAAGCGGGCTGTGAGGCCAAGGTGGGCAAATGCATGGTCTGAAACCATATGGAACCTTCTGGGTGTGCCCTGGACCTCACGGGAAACTGGGCAACTTAATAGCCAGAACGCCAACACCTGGGGACAGACCACGGGCCAGGAGGCAGGAGCACCAGCACCCCCGCTCCTGACTGGAGGGGCTGCTGTTCAGGCACGATGCCAGCACTCACACAGCTCTTTCAGAGAAACCTCAGAGGGGAGCTGCTTCTAGGGGAGGAGGCGGCCAGCAGGCATGGGGCTGTGGTGGCTCTGCTCCGCCCTCCCCGCTCTCCCTGTGTCCTCCTCCTGCCCAGGCAGCTTCCAGGATGGCTGCCCCCTGGGGATCACCCAAATAGCCTCGTTTCATAAGCTAGAGCTGAACACACTTACAACTAAACAGAGATGCCATTTGTGGACTTCTAACAAGCTGGTCATTTACCAACATGATCCTGAGCCAATAATTTAAGGACATATAAATCTCACAACTTACCATACGTATGATTCTCTACTGAGTGATATTCTCCGTTAAGTGGAAGGGAAACTAAGCAGGTCATATCTGATAAGTGTTTCCATTTCTGCATATGACTGTGATCACCGTAGGTTTTAATTGTCTACTGTTGGATAACTGGAAGGTACAGTGACCCAAATGCCAAGCTGTCCTTCCACACTAATGAAGTAGGAGACACTTCCTAAATCTCAGTGCTGGGTGATCACTATCTGAATTGTATTTCCTAGGCTGAGAAGACGTGTTCACTTGCTTTAAAGGTCTCTCTCTATGTGGTTTGCCAAACAGATGAACCATTTCAATTGACAGGGCTTCTGTTAGCCATTCCGCAGGCCTGCCTAATTACAGTATAGGTTTTAAGGAAAGAAAGGTGTTATTAACTGACGCTCTATACACTTTAATTTAGCCATACTTTTCCTTTATTACTTACAAAAGTAAAATAGTCAATTGTTTCATTAGCGCTTATAGAACATATTTAGCTAAACCAATGGGCTCTGAGATGATTATCGCTTATAGAGAAAAGAGACTGTTCTCGTGATGCCATTGAAAGGCCTGCCCGGTCCCCACCATGTCATCCGGGACAGCATTACAACTTATCGAGGCAATCGAGCAAAAACAAGTCGCCTCCTGACTTGTCCCTCTACAGAATGGGCCCACACTGATTATTTCAGAAGAGTTTTAAACAGAGAGGACATTAGAGATCTTTGAAATTATTAAAATACTCCAACAATAGTCAATTCAGTGACTGAAGTCACCATGGCCAGGCATTTAATTTTGGTAATTACATATCCTCCGCTGATCACTAATGAAATATTTATTTTTATTGGATATTTATTTCTACAGAACACAGCTTGAGTACAAATACTTTTAAAAGAAGACAGACTTATTCTTGGAAGAAGGCATTTACCTAGATCCTCATTTCCTACAACTTTGTTTTGACGGCTTCAGCATGTCCGCCTACGGTTGCTTGACCCTCTGCTTTTCCATCTAGTGGTCTGACAGTCCTGACAGGGACTCTTCACTTCTCTAGAAGCTTCCTCTCTCTGAGCTTCGTGCGCTGTGTAGAATAAATGAGGCACGTTTACTGATGACATTCAGGCTGACTCTCATCAAGTTCTTCCTGCTCACAGTGATTCTCTATTACGTCAGGGAACAAGAGAATTCCCAGAGCCCTGCATTCCGGTTCTTTAGTAATCCGCGCATGAAGTTCCAGGGGAGGAGGAGTGCTCCCTATACGACATCCGTCCGTTAGGAAGGCTGCTCACTGAAAACGACCAGGCAGCGCGGAGATCCAGATGAAGCTGATACGCGGGAGACGCTGCACAGAACGCAGGTGCCGTGTGTGTTGTTTCAGGGCCTGTCTTTGCCACCAATTTGGATCCTAATAGATAAATGACCATTAGTACATTAACCCAGTAGAAATAAGTGAAAAGAAAGAAAGAAAAGTAGAATAAAAGGCAGAGGAACTGCACTTCATAGATTATCTACCAGCTGTGGGAGGAGAGCTGATGAAACTGGGAAAAATAAACAATTCCTGCATCTTCTACTCATCGGGATTCTTCAAAGGAAGCCGGGCAGCATTTTCTCTTCTTACTGTCCTTCACCTTGTCGCTATTTTTCACCGGCACTTTCGTCACTTTTTCCATTTGTACATGGCCTTCGCTTTGTTTTCCTCTCGTATTTGACCTCATGCTCCCAGGGCGGGATTGATTATAACCCTTGGTTCATGACACACTCTTTCAGGGCCCACTTTTATTTAAATACTTTTAATAATAAGCACCCAATGCATCCACACTTTTGGAACTTAGCAATTTTGGTTTAGAGTGCCCAGATTTTCCATTTGACGTCCAAAATTCTTAGGTTGGTTGTTTCAGCTTCTTCTGGTTGATCCAACTCTGGTTAAGCTGATTGCTTAAGCTGATCTGGAGCCTGTGGAATTTGTCTTTCCTCCCAGTTTCATAATGGGCAGGATGGCCACCTCAGGTCATACGGGCAGACACACTTCTTGCTGGTTGTGGGAGAGCGGGAAGCAGCTTTGACCTCAGTGAACAGCTGCCACGCGCACGCCCAGTGATGCTTTTCGGCCGTCTCCATCCTGCTTTTCCAGGGCGTTGCCAGTGCAATTTAAAGCACGTCAACGGTGGGTGGGATGATAACCTGTCTCATCTCTCCCAGCTCCGTCCTAACACAGCCAGGCTAAGGTGTCTGGGCAAGAAAATACTCAAAGGCATTTTTTAGTTGTGAAAAGCTGAAAATCATTCATAAAATAGTAATTATGGCTATTATTTACCAAGTGTCTATGTGCCAGGCTCATAGATAGATAGTCACTTAATACTTAAAGCAATCATGCAAGATAGGTACAATTATACCATTTTTTAAGGAACTAAGGCTCAGAGGAGTAGAACACTTGCCTAGGTTTACAAGCACTAAATGCATGAGCTAAATGCAAATCTGTTTACAAAGGCTGGCACTTCTCTGTCTCGGGCCTTCCTGAAGTAGTGTTCTCCAACTCCAGACGTGTGGTGTTTGGAACCAGAAGGTCTCATTGCAGCTCTGGGAGAAGTTATCAGTTCTGCTTGTTCACTGTGCATTCTGGAACATTCCATCCCAGTGTGGCCCTTATAGAATGGAGCAGGGATGACGATGCTGACAACAGGTGCCACTTGCCTAGCGTCCTGTGTGCTACATGCTGTACCTTATCTCGTCAAATCCTCACAACAGCTCTATGAGATAGGTCCTATTGCTTCCTAACTTCATGTGCTGGGAAACTGAGGCATGGAGTGCTGACATTACTTGCCTTATTGAGATGGAACACAAATTTTGTCTTTTCCTGGTGCTTTATAGCTCCCTATTCTCATTTCTTTTCAAGGAGGGAGAAATTGTGCTAACATAGGCCTACATTTTTAGTCAGAAAAGACCTAACCCTCAGCTCAGAATTTCTTTTAGCTGAATCTCGCGGCCTCCAATGACAAGATGTTACCAAACCATAGCCTTCTCCATCAGGCACAGCCCAGATGAAAGAGGACTGTGGAGCCGAGCTGTGCTCATCTGTGAGCGACAGTGATGAACGTGGGCAGGGCTTAACCCCCAGGCTCTGGACCCAGCCTGCCACACTGTGAATCCTAGCCCTGCACTAACTATGTGGGTTTGGGCGAGTTACATATAACCCCCTGTGCCTCACTGTCTGCACCTGCAAAACGGGAGACAGCACCTTCTTCACTGGGGTTGTTACGAAGATTAAGAGTTTACCTAACAGAGGCGCTCTCTGGCAGAACCCGTCGCGATGATGGAAACATTCTGCTCTCTGCTGTCCAGTGAAGCAGTCGCTGGCCACACGAGCTGGCCGCACTGAGCACCTGAACTGTAGCTGGCGTGTCTGAGGAACCACATTTTTCACTTTATTCATTTAATTTGAATTAATGAAAATTTCAAGAGCCCCCGTGGCTGGGGAGGACCGTGTCGGGCCGCGCGGGCTGTGCCTGGAGCTGTGCGCTTGCTGCTGTGATGTCTCCACCACGGACAGCCACCCACACGCATTTCCCTGGCCTCCAGGCAGACCCTCACCGAGTCCGCTGTGGCCGGTCGCACCTTGCACTGCAAGAATAATTTAACAATTTTACTCGAACTGCCGTTCTCACCCCACCATCCCACCTGACGTCTTCATAGCAGTGATCACTATGTAAACTTCAGTCATTCATTTATCATTCTTACATCACTAGCATGGACACTCCGTGAGCAGGAGGGCTGCTCTTTCTGCTCCCCGCTACGTCAGCAGCGCCTGGCGTAGAACAACAGACGCCGCCCTCCGGCAACCTGAGCCGGCCCTCTAAGCGCGGCTCTCCGGAGGGGAGAATTCGTGGTGATCTTGGGCGAACTTTGACATCCTCCCTCCCCGTTAGGTAGAGTACCTTGTCTTAGTGAGCTGCGAGGACTTGGGACCATTTCTCAGATTGGCATGGAAATAAGGCAGAGGAGGGAAGGACAGCTGATTCACGTGGGCCTTTGGGGAGTTTCAAATAAAAGACCAAATAACTATCAAGCCACATAAGGTGGAATAAAGTTTAACTTCAGTGGGAAGGAAAGTGTGGCTTGTTCGGGACGTTCTCTAGAGTTTGTGAAATACAGGATCTTATTGGGTACAGCTTATTTACACCCAGAAACATTGTTTCTGTTAAGAGCCAAGCGTGTAAATTCTTAGTGCTGACACTGGCGCAGCATCACACTCGAGGCACGGCTGTGCCACGTGTAAACTAAGGGCTCAGTGCACACTTTATGAACTTTTCAGTGGAATCAGAAACTCAGAAATTCAAGAAACGCTCATGCCAAGCTTTGATGATGTTCTTCCTGGTCTGTGACAAAATGAGAAAAATCTGGACAACGCAGCGACTTTTCCGTAAAGCTTCATTCCATTCAAAGGACAAGTCTTTATTTGCATTTGAGAATGTCCCGATGAAAAAAATGCCCTGTTCCATGAATTCTAAAAGCCTAGGAACCACTCCACCCACCAAGAGGTTATGGTGACTATCAGGGCTTAACATCACCATTGACTTTGTTTTTTAATTTATCTTTTGAAGTTTACAAGGCCTATTATGATAGGCTGGGCAAACAATCCTCTTTTAAAACATGCACATAGAGGTGAAAGATCAAGCCAGCATATACTGTGTACTTAGTCCTCTGCCTACCATTTATTGCAGATATGAGACTCAGCCACTAGAGTACAAAGAAAACAAAGTAAAACTGAATCTTCATTAGGTCAACACCAGGTGCAGGGGCCAGGGAAGGGCAGGCCATGAAGCGTCACCCACCCCAGCACCTGAAGCTCTTTCTTATTTATCCGCCCGTGCCCCAGACGAGGCTGTGTAAGTCCCTGGCAGGCAGGGACCGTGTCCCCCTCCTCTCAGCATTCCTGGGACCCTACACATTGCAGGCATGTGGGGCAGCCTCACGGATGCTGGGTGGATAAGAACTGCAGGGACCAAGACGGTTTTGTTCCGAAGAGGCTGGGCCCAGAGCTGAGCCTTAAGTAGGGGCAGGGCTGACATGCGAGGCACTTCCCGTGAGGTGAACGTGAAGTAACAGTGAGACCATTAAACTGACACAGAAAGGACTTTCTGGGGCGTGGTGGAAAATAAGGTTAGACAGAAAAGCTAGGGTCGGAGTCAAGTTGTTTATTGAAAGCTGCTCAGAAAAGCTGAGATGGAAGAGACAGAAATGGGGGAAAGCTGAGTTTTTATCCAACAGAGGCAAAACGACTTCTAAAGGGAATTTATTCTGGCGGGGATGACGCAGGGGGAAGGGAAGGGAGGCGCAGCAGCGACACAGCCGCCAGCTCCAGGGAAACAGGAGAAACAGAGGGTCCCCCCGAGCGAGCGCTTACTCACTCTGAGGGGCAGACACTGTTATCCTTATTTACAAAGTGACGGACGGGCTCAGAGGGTTCAAGGACTTCCTTAAAGTCACAGCTAGCAAGTGGCAGGGCTGGGCTGCATCCCAAACCAGGCTGAATGTGAGGCCTGCCCTCCGCACGGAATCTACTGTTCTCCCCAGGTGAAGACAGGCTGCAGCCACAGACGCTTAAAAGCGCCCGCTCTGCACAGGCAGGACAGTGCCGGTCCCATATTTCATTTGCTAGAAGTCCTCTCTGCCCTTGTCTTTTCCCAGATTTTAAGTTTTTAGTTTCTCAGGTCTATTTTTTATTTCTTTCTTTATTTTTGGTGCTGACTAGTAGGACTCCAGTGCTTACTCTTGAGGATGCTGCTTGTGAAAAAAATCTCTCAGAAAAAGAGAAAATGTTTCCTTGCTCCTAAGGCTGCAGAAAAGCAGACACCATTCTGGGCTAAGAAGCTGATTCTGTTAAAACAAAGCTTACTCTGCTATTCTCTGTGGAAATGTGTACGTCTGTTCTGTGGACTTGAAAGACTGTTGCTGATTTCTTTAAAATGTAACTTTTAATTTCTAAAAGTTTGCCTTTCTAATTGTTGCCTTACTTGATAATTTAAATTGTATCACAATTTCAATGACACCTCTTTCTGAAGATATAAAAACTTCTAAGATTTTCTGGTTAGTTAGAGGAGAGACTTGAGATTTCTCTCTTCATACAGAAGATTGAAAGAAATGTAGACACTAACAAATTCTTTATTCAGATGGGGTTTGTGCTGCCCATTTAAACCAACAATCGGTGCTGTGCCTCAGATGGCTAAACAGAACTGCAGCTGAGAGAGGAAGGTGGCGACCCCTCACTGAGGCCGCTCTCACCTGGTGGAGAGGTGGAAGTAACGCCCCTTCAGGCGTTGGTGAGGAACTATCCTGCTTTTGCAACCTGACTCTAACCTGCTTAGAACACCATCTACATAAGCTTTTTTTTTTGCTCAGAGAATCCACAGTCATTGTTTTGTGGCTGAGGCAAAATATAGTTGACTTTTTGGGTCCAAATTAGTGAATGAGTATGTAAATTTTATGATTTGAGACAAGGGTAAGCAGTCAGAATCAAAGGGAGAACGCACACAGGGAGTTCCCTCCTCCTGATGAACTCCATTTGAGAGTCAGGTCATGTTAGAGCAGTGGTTCTCACCACCTGTGCCCCCAAGGAAGTCTTGTGACATTGCGGGTTGTCACAACTGGGGGAGGGGCATTTCTAGCATCTAGCGGGCAGAGGTCAGGGATGCTGCTAAACAGCCTACAATGCTCAGGGCGGCGCCTGCAACAAAGACTCATCTGGCCCCACACGTCACAGCGTGTGGCTGAGGAACTCTGGGTTCGAGTCGCTCTAGCTGAGGCAGGCCCTTTTCCCTTTTGACTGGGGGTGTACTCTGCTCTCCTGGGTTTCCTGGATTGCTAGTGGGTGGACAAGGCTCTCAGGAGGGACAAGTCTCAGCCACGTGCGGCTTCCTTCCTGGAACAGAAGCTACTGACCCCGGAGGGAAAGGCACCCATCAGTGAAAGACTACTAGGGAGCCTCTTTGAGCGGGTTTCTTCCCCATGTTGCAGGTTCCTGGGGAGGCAGGTGTGCAGAAAGGCACTGCTCTGCCTACTTCACTACGTCGGGTCAGAACACATGCATTTCCTGCCTTCTGCTGCTTGGAAGAAAAGGGCTGCATGTAAACTCCAATTTGTCTAAGAATATAATAATTTTCTCCCCAATATTTGACAGAATGAGATTCTATTTTTCCTGTATGAATGCTTAAGTGAACTGAGAAATGGAGAGGGTGAGTGCAAGAGAATTCTGGAACCCCAAGGAGAGATTCTAGTATTATGGCTATAAAAGCTGCCTTTATCTGGAGACATGAAATGGATACATGGAAGCTGACCCAACGCACACTTTCCATGGGGGGGCTCTGATCCAGAACAGTTGGTGAATCTCAAGGAAATGCTGGTTTTTAAAAGGCCTTAATATTTCTTGAATGCAAAGGAATTCCTGTTTTTAAGGAAACTTCTAAATAATTATATAAATCTTACGAGAATTTTAAAGGCTCCCAAGAAATTTATGAAATCATGCCAAAACTCTTAACATTTTACATGTACTGACACTTTAAGAAAAGCTTTCCAGGCTGGGGGAAATGAAAATACAGGCTCCACGGTCACCAGGAAACCCTGTTTATAAAAAGAGCCATAATTTAAACTTTGTGATTTGCACAAATATATTAGCGAGGTTAAGGAAATGAGTGTTGAGCTGGTAAATCTTAAAATGGTTTTCTTCTTGGAAAAGGTCTCTTCCAAAGTAAAAACAATTACTCAGGTTATAAAATACCAGTTTAAAATAAAATTTAAAGATACAGGTATCAATTGAAATGCTGTTTATCTTTTTAAAAAAGTTTCTGTATTAAGAACAAGAATGAAGGTATTCCAGTACAACATGGAAGACTGCATAAATTAACTCAGTGCTCTGGAGACAAATCCTTTGTCCGCTGTGTCGTGAACTCGGGGCGTAGGGGAGGTCCCACTTCCCTCCGTGGGGCGTATAAATTATCACAGGTCACTCCAACAAAGAAAGCACCCCTTTCTGAGTGCCTATGGGCCAGGCACTACGGAGGACGTCTGGACACGCCAAAGAGTAAAACAGATACAAATCCGGTCCGCATGCAGCTTATGTTCTTGATGGGTAGAGGGACAGACAGCGCTACACATAGTAATTCATAAAAAAGACAGGATTTTTGCACCAGGGCTAAATTAAATTGAACTTCCTAAACTCCTTATACTAGCCTTACCGATCAGATCAATGATCAAGACATCAATACTTAAGAGTAGGTAAGCCTAAACATGAGCATACAACTCAAGTGAGCTATGACTTGAGAAACTAGGTTCTTTATAATTTCCTTTTAAAAAATCTCAGAAAATATTGCATATTATTTTAACCTATAAAATTACTCTGCTTCTCTTAACTGGGGAATCTTTTAAGATGCCAAATTTCTCCAACAAATAACAAGTGCATTATTTTTTAATGTAAATTATATATATTTTCTAAAGTCTATAATTCTCTTCAGACTAGTAGAGTACAGAGATAACTAGTTAATAATCTAATATTTACCTAAAGACTTATAAAGAAATTAAAACACAAATAGAAAAAACCATATCTTGTCACCTCACATCCCCGTGGGTCATCTGCTGGGTATTTTTGCACACTTGTTCTTAAAGTTCAAATTAAGATGGTAAAATCATTCAGTATATTATAGACATCGATATATTTGGTAACATTTAAAAACCACAATTTTAAGACTCTAAATAATATACCGTCATTTAAAATACTGTTTGGAATGATGACGTGTGTATATGCATGTGTGTATCAAGGTGTATCAAAGCAAATCAATAAAATCCTGTGTACAATCGAGGGGAAAAGACTCATAGCCCACGGAAGAGACAACTAGTCTCTGGTATGCAGGCTGCTCCCCGCAAAGCCCCTCTGCTTGCTGGCCCTTGCCTCGGACAGTGTGTCCAGAAGACGCAGTGCCCTCACTGGGAGCTGCGATTCTGCTTTTCTTTCCCGCTCCTTTTTTTCTGACTCTCATTCTGACTACGGACAACTGTGAAAATAGTGAGGGCTGCTCGTTTGCGGAGGAGCTCACGTTTCTAACGGTCTCATCTTTCTTTAAGTTCGGGCTACTTTAGAAATATTCTTCCTTTGGTGAATAACACGGTCAAGGTCATCTATGGCCAGTCCTCCTTTTTAGACTGACCAGTCCCTTCTGGCTGCTCTTCCCCATGCTGTCCTTGCCCCAGCTCAGGCCCCCCATGGTACAAGACAGTCCTTGGAACCAGACCATCTCCGGCATTCCCTTGGCAGCCCCCTGGGAGCTCCAGAGGATTTCATTTCCTCATCTTGCTCCTGTGCCCCACAGCCTGGCGCACACACACGGAGACGGCGCTGGGATCATCTGACACGAGCGGTGTGCTCCACATTTCCCAGTGCAGCTCAACAGTGTTGTATGAGCTGTGCTACTTGTCAGGCTCATGCGGTGGGGGTGGGCCTTGAAGATAAAGGGAGGGGCTTAGGTATCCTTTTACAGGGGCGGTATTTGTAAATATATTCAAATTAGTTTCATTCAAACGAGGAAAATGCTTGTCATGTGAATGTTTTAGTAATTTCACTGGATGTAGAAGATACTCACATACAAAGGCTGACACAGCGACCGTAAAAAAGACTTTTGAAATATTTTATTTCTGGATTTGGCACATTAAGTGTGTCTATTTATAACAGGAGTCCACGATTTACAGGTCAGATCGTAAATGAAGCTCTAAGGCCCTACACATTCGTCAACGCCTTCACTGTATCATCCAGAGTCAGAAGAAGTGATGGAATGGTGAAAAATAACCTGGCAGGATTTTGCAGAAACTGGACTGAAGTGGCCAGAAGCCCAACCTACAGATTATGAACACAAGAGTTTTAACAAAAACCTGGGATCTTCACCTAAAAAAACGGAGGTGGCTTATGAGACTTCTGGTTACTCCTCTAACAGCAGGACGTCAGTGTGCTAGACGAAGCTGTGTTCTGTCACCGGGAAGCATGGATAAAGGGTGTCAATGCAGTTCCACCTCAGGTGCAGGAAGCCTGGGGGACTAGGTTCACGTTAAGGTTCAGCAGTCCACAATGTCACTTGACCCTCCCTGCAGGGGCTCCACAGTTCTGCGGGCTGCTCATGCTAACGTGCTAGGACTCACAGCAACTCTGGGAGGAAGACGCTGGCCTCAGCTGCGTAACGACTTCACCCACTTTTCCTGTAAGGCCCGGGGATGGATAATCTGCCTCCCACTTGAGTCTCAGACTCGTGATGCTAACCTGCACATGAAGGTCCTGGTGGCAGCCTGCGCCTACCTGGAAAGGCAGCCTACCTAACCACAGCCTGCTGGTGGGCAGAACTCAACGCCGCTTTCTAGAAATAGCCAACGATCGTCCAAAACTGCTCTGAATTCCATCCTACAACTGGGGGTGAGACATGAGAACACCGCCAGACAGACAGCACTCAAACTGCCTCCAAGAGGGTCTCACCTCTGGCCTCATTTGTTCCAACTTGGATTTTTATTTTGTCTTTCCCTAAAAAAACCTGCCTTTGCCCTCAAACAATAAGGTTTGGCTTTGCTCATCTCTGAACCTACACCCACAGCCTTACCATCCTGACAAACCCCTTTCTGCCAAAAACTGCCTCCATCACTTTCCCGAAGGAAACTAATCCCTCACTTGAAGCCCATCACATGGTGGGTTTCAGAGGCCGAGGAGGACTAGTAACTTTTCTCGCTGTCAAAAAGACTGCATTCCCCTCCCCCTGGCCAGGGCGCTTGGGCATGTCAGCGAGCAAGCACGTCAACGGCTGAAAGCCGCATTCTGTTCCACCAGAGCTTTCTGGCCTGGTCACCCAAAGACAAAGATGATTCTCTATCGAAGACAAAGACTGACCCTTCCTTGAAGAGGATAGGGCATACCTAATAACCTCTGCTATATTCTCATCCATGGGAACATAAAATAAAAACCAAAACAACAAACTTTCCTTCATCTTTCTTATCAACGTGCAAGACTTAATTAAATATTTCTAAAATCTAGATCTGCTCCCACATGCCACAAGCCACTGAGGGAGAAATAACGCCAGTGCCTTTCACCTGGGTTGACATGTGTGCTAGGTGGAGAGAGAGGGGTTAAAAAGCCTCCTTCAGCGCCCTCCGGGTATGGCACGGGCTTAACCTCCTGCACTCAGTCAGCATGAGAACATCAGATGAGAAACCAGAGAAAAAGAGAGCGATCCCTGGATGATTATTTCACAACAGTGATGGGACTGTATCTTGGGGAACCAGTGTTTTCACGAATACTCCACGTTACACCAAAGATGGCCCTTTCAGAGTACAATGCCACGCATTTCTAGGTGCAATGTGCAACTTTAAGAAAAACAGGACTGTAATAATACTGGGAATTATAATTTATATTTAGCAGCAATGTTACACAAGAAAGTGGGCTTAAAAGGAAGACTCATAAGCCCTCTTACCTGTATAGTAAACAACAAGGGCACAGGGTGCACTTAGAAATAGGTTGCGAAGGAAACTTGAAGAGCAAAGATAATGGATTTCATGCAGATCTAAATTTAATACCTTAAGTGTTGCCAAGGAGGCAAGAGAAAAATTGTAGCAGCAGAGTATTCAACACCTCAAATTCCATTTATTAAAAATGTTCTTGTCTTTCCCTTCCCTTACTGTAAGCTTTAAGCGTCTCAGGCTTCTCTTTTGTGTGGCGCCAACCAACGGAATGTCACTGCCCAGTGCTGAGAATGTAGCCAAGTAGAAAGAACCTCAGAAGAAAGGAGAAAACTTCCTCCCTTTTCCATTACAGCTAGAGAAGAGCAGACACTTCCTGCTTCACAAAGTTATTCCTGACAACGTGGTAAACTGGGAATAATCATGAAATGATCGATCTAAGTCTGCTCTCCAGTATGGAGACTTACAGCAAAATACAAACTCCAGTTTTCTGATGAACAAAGAAGCCTTTTAAGACATCTGTGTGATGCCTTCAGAAGATTGTGGCGAGGAGCCGTAAAATGTACCCTCTAACCTCTCGAAAAGCTGCTTTTGAACTGGCTGTTCTACTTGGTAATTTGTTGTCCTGGTCATAATATTTAAAGTAGAACCTGTGATTTTTTTTTTTATGAAGGGATAAATGTAAAATTTTCTTGCTGCGTTTTTTGGTCGGCCAGAAGAACTTGATATTCTTCTCTCTTTCCTTCATATATCAAGTATACATAAATGATGTATTGCTTACTCAAAGTTGGAGAGACTTTGCCCTATTTAAACTATCACATCCAAATCCTGCTGGCAGATAGGCACAAAAGCATGAGACAAACTCATCTGCTACAGAGCAAAAGAGAGGAACTATTTTTAAAAGTATTTTAAAAAAATCAAGTGCATGTATACGTTAATTCAGAATTGTTTTTTTCCTCTAACTTCTTCCCAAATCGGAGAAGTCAGACACTTTTAACTCGGCTGGCCTCGTTACCAACGTGCTCCCCTTCGCTCCCGTGTAGAGCACATTTATTGGGCACTCTGGTGTCAGAAGAAACTGTGCTCAGCTCCTTGGCCACAGAGAGTCCTAACCCTGCTGGCTCACTCAACACATGTATTGTGATTGGCGCTCAGTAGCCTAATCTTGTTATATCAGATAGATCATCATTCCTATTGTTGATAAATTATCATTCCCAGGATTGGCTTAGCACAAATAGGACATATCTTTTTCTTCTTCAAACACAGAGCTTCAATTCACCTAATCTTCTCAGTATATTGTAATTCTGCTTCTCCTCAGCTTTATCTGCCAACGTGTATTTAATAACAATGCAGATATACTGAAAAAAAGTCCAGTGCAACTTACTGTAGGTGGATATGACTGGACCTTCTGCTGTGAAATTTGAGTCATGTTTGAGCAATGAAATAAACAAAAACTAAAATGCAGAGCAGGCCCCAGAACCAATCCTTAATCAGTATCTTTTAAAAAATTATTTCAGCTAAGGAAAAAATCTATTCACCTTCACAACCTGCTGACTCTCAAAAGAATGACTGACGACATTTCATTTTTAAAAAGAGTTAAAAAAAAAAGACTCCTCTACTTGCCTTCATAGAAAGATGTAATTTTCCTCTTGATGAAATGTTTATTATAGAAAATAAAAGCCAAAGGAAGAAATATAAATCAGGTATAATTAAAAAGGATCTTTTTCAACAAAACATTGAATGTAAGAGTGCTTTACGACCTCGCAAACCCCACACCCACGCGAAGGAGGATCAGAGTCATCTCCGATACCAGGCTGGCCTCGACCCTGGAAAAATCTTCTGAGGGTCAAGTAGGTGTCTGGGGATGTCCTTATGCCCCCAACTGCAGCAGCCAGTGTAAGAAATCAAAAAGAACCATAATGCCCTCCAATCCTGCTGCCACTGGAACCCCGAGACGCCTCGAGGCCTCTGCCACCGTCCCCCGCCCCGGGGTGATACCTCCTAGTAGCCATTCCTGCCCAGGGGGGAGCCAGCTTCTCCAGAAACTCCGAAAGAAACAGCAGCCCCCTCTTCCCACTGCTGGAAGTTCAAGTCATAAACCACTTGTGCTCCTATGTCGAAGTGGAACCTGTCTTCCTATAAGTACTAATTGTCCTCTTCTGTACTCGGGAATTACTCTGAATACATAAAATCCCTTTGCTGCGTGACACACTTTAAATATCTGAAGACAATTAGGACACATTCACTTCCTGCCCAAACCTTTCTGCAGGTTAAGGATCAAGGCTGGAGACATGAAAATTGGTGTCATTAAGCTAGCACCGACTTAACTAGTCTGGACCATCAACCCAACTCAAACATTCATTGCACTCTTAGTGTGTGAAGCATATAAACGAACCTAGTTGCTGCCCTTTAAGGATATTTAATTCAGTAGATAGAATTAATCTTGGTTAATAAACATGTGTGCCTACTATGTATCAGGAACTTCCTACGGCTGACCTTATTCCAGATAAAAGAAAAAAGGCCCATGTCTTTTCTTGCCAGAAATATGAAAAAATGTTTTATAATATAAAATAAGCATTTCTTAAAAGCATCGACACTGTTATTAACATCAGTATTGTTGGAAATGCACTCTACCAATTAAGTAATGATAACGTTAAAAGGAATTTATCCAATGACTGTCAGATCAAAGAGTTAAGAACCCAAATAAATGATCTTCGATTGTAAGTCAAAGGATTCACTTGTTTCTCAAAAGAATTAACAATAAAAATATCTAATTTCCAAGAAAGCTGTTTGTTAGATTGATGTATTTACATGTGCTACAGTAAAAATCTGACACAAATAATTGTTCTGTACTTTACATTTTAAATATACGTAAACTAATTTACTAACTATAGCACGATGCAGAGAAATAATAAAAGCTATTTTAAGGTTTTTCAGCAGTGTGTATGTAAACACATGTATATATACGTATCACAAGCCTTAAAACCTTCCAAAAATATTTCACATAAGATGAACATTTAGCCAAAAAAAATACATAAATTCAAAACACCTTTGGAGGTAAAAGTCATTTTAAATGTTGGCATCTTCTTTCTTACAATTCAATGGCAAGAAAATGCAGGAGAATTCTTGACTGTGCAAAAAAAAATTCACTTAATAAAACAATAACAACGCTCTTTAAATAAATTTCTAACTTAAAAGTCTTAAACATTGACAATTCTGGCTTTAACATTCTTACAGGTAGGTTTCTGGAAATGCGTATTAAAGTATTACAGCCTCGTAGCTTGTATTTTGTTACAAGACCGATTACTGCAACCTAAGTCACAAAGCACGATTATATTTCCTCTTAGGCCACCTCATTTTCATTATTGGAATCATACTGCTAAATATCAAAGCTTGAAATTAAACCATACAGGTCGGCATGAAAACGCAAGTTAGATAAACTAGAGTAACTCACGGTAGCCCACGGCAGGCAGCTCTGCAGCCAGGCCTGGCGCTCTGCTGCATATTTGCATTATGCTCAGTTTCATGAATCACAAGCAAATCGTTATTTAGGGTAAACTAAAGCCCACATCAGAGCTTCAGAGAAGGCTGTAAGGTAGAGTACTTACGTAAAGGGTTACCAGGACAGGAGACAACGCAACTTATCAGGGAGGGTCTCTAATGTTCACAGAGTGATAAAACGCATTTAAAAAGGCGATGTGGATTCAGACGGCCTCCTCCTCACAGCATCCCAGACAAAGCAGGGCCAGGCCCTCGGGCGCTCTTGGTGCACCTGCAATGCGGATCCCTCACCCTACAATCCCACCCCGGGGTTAGCAGCAGCCCCTGGGCTGGCCTCTCCTGCCCCATCCGATTGGTTTCGGTGCGCGGTGCGGCGGGCCCGCAGCCTGGACTGGAGCCCTGGCAGGCGCATCCCCTCCCCATCACCGGCTGGAAAACCCTGCCGGCAGCCGGCGCGGGGGTCGCCGCGCCCCACTTTTTCCCTCCCTCCCATCTCCTCTTTTTTCCCGCAAGGGGACAGCCTTTCCCACCCCCGAGCCCTGGAGATGGGACCGGAGGACCCCTTCCCCCTGCAGCAAGGGCTTTTAGAATAACCTGCCGCCCCGACAAGTGCCCGCGCGGCCCGCCGGCGCCCGCACAGCCTCCCCGCAGGCACCGCCAGGTGAGCGGGGCTGGACTCGGTCACACCTCGGGCCCCGCCTCACCTGCGGGCGCGGCCGTCGCGGTCCTTCAGGCGGCTCCCCCCCTCGGCGCGGTCCTCCAGGCGGGCGGCAGCGGGGGCCGGCGGCCCATGGGCGGGGCGGGGCGGCGGGCGGGGCTGGCTCCCGGCTCCGGCCCTGCCCCGGCCGGGCCGCCGAGGGAGGTCAGTGGGCGCCGCCCGCCGAGCGCATCCCGCCGGCTCCCACCCGAGCGCTCGCCGCGGTGCACGCTGGGAGCGGGGGCCGGAGCGGCGAGGCCTGGCCGCGCTGACCGGGCGGGCGGCCGAGGCGCCGGCGCGGCGGTGGGTCTGTGTCTGCGGGCCGGGCGGGGGAGGCCGCTTGTTACTCACTTCGCAGGGCGGGGGCGACGCCCCCTCCCGCGGCTGCGGCTGGCAGGCAGCGCACCCGGGGGAAGGGAGGGTCCGCCGGCGGACGCAGGCGCACAGCTCAGGTGCGGCCGCACTGCGGTTGCCCGGGGTAACGCGGGCCGGGGCGGGGCGGGGCGGGAGAAGCGAGGCGGGCGAGCGGGAGCGCGCGCGCGGCGGCCGTGGGGGCGGGGAAGGGGGGGGACCCGGGAGCAGCCTGGGGTGGCGGCGAGGGCGCGCGCGGGCGGCCGGCAGGACGGGGGCAGAGGCGGGGGGAAGGGGCGCGGGCCGGGCGGCGCGCATGCGTGCGGGCCCCGCTCCCCCGGGGCTCGCCGGCCTCGTGCGTGCGCACGCGCGCTGTCCCCCGGAGGCGTCTGGGTGTGCGGAGCGCGCGCGCGCGGCTCGGAGGCGCACCTGTGAGGTGTCCCCGGAGGAGAGGGAGGGTGGGTGCGCGGAGCCCGCGGCCTGGGGCGCTTCAGCCCCTCACTTGGAGTGAGTTCTCGGGCGGCCGAGCTGCAGTCTCTTTATTTCTTTTCTGGGTCCAGGCGGGGGCGAGGGGGAAGGGGAACGGGCTCAGGGTTGGAAGGAGGATGAGTGGGTTAAAGAAAAGAAAAACAACCCATCACTTAGCACGGGCCTGGAGCCCGGGCCGGCCCCCGGGCATCGCTGGGAAAGGTCAGAGCAGCTCCGCGCAGCCGGCGGCCTGGCGGCCACGGGGCAGGCCCGCGGAGGGCAGCCGGGGCTCGGGGCTCGGGCCTCGGCCGGCCGGCCGGCGTGGGCCCGCAGTGCCGGGGAGCGGGCAGCGGGGGTCACAGATGGCGGCCGGGCGCGCGGCGAAGGATGGGCAGCGGCGGGGGCGAGGCCGGGCGGAGGCCCCGCGGGAGCCGGACTCCCGAGCCGGGCTCCATTGTTGTCGGAGCCGAGGGAAGGGGGAGCAAAACAGCTTTAGAAACCCGTGCAGCCGCGCCTTGGAGCCTTTCCAGGCGGGTCCCCGGAGAGGCGGTAATGGCCGCGCCGTGGGATCCGGGCGCCGGGTGGTGCCGCGGAGAAGCCTGGCTGCATGGGGTGATGTTGTGTTTTTCAGAGCGCCCTGCGTCCCAGCAGCGCCAGGCGAGCATCCTGCTCAGGTGATGAGGAACCCTCCGCGCACCCAGCGCAGAACGCCGCTGCCGCTGGACGCCTCCATTGTTTGACCACAACAAGGGCCGGATTCTCACCCAGGTAAACGGGGCGGCAGCGCGGTCGGGCTCCCTCTCGACTCCCACGTCCGAAGGAATCCTCTCCTCTTTCAGGACTTTCCTGCAGTTTTCTTCCTGTCCCCTGCTTCTGATTAACTCAGTAGACCCACCTCCCAGACGTCTTCCCATCTGGATTGATCTTCCCGCATCTCTCTGCCAAGTCACCTCTCATTTCCCTCAAAACTCGGCTCCTTTGTGAAACCTTCCTGGCCGAACTCTAAGAACTGAATCTCTCTCGGAGGAGCCTGTTCGGTGCTCTTCTAGTTGATAGTTTGTTTATTGATTGTCTTGTTGCAACAAAGGAGACTAGAGATTAAAAAGAAGTTCTAAACTGTGGCTTTTTTTAAAGGAACATTTTGCGATATTCAGTTTATTGTTTTAACAGAATCGAAGTGTTTTTGTTTAGTATATATTTTCTCTTCTCTTTTAGAGGGAGCCCCTACTTCCTTTATAGATGTATGGCTTTTTAGAGCAAAAAGATGACCTTCCTGTTCAACCCAAAGTTAAATTTTTAAAGTTAATTTTAAATTAGTAAAGTAACACATTTTCTTTGTAAAAATTAAAATACCACAGAGATGGCTGAAGTCTGACTGTACCAATCCCTGTCTCCAGAGATAACTATTATATGTTTGGTATGTGTCCTTCTAGATCTTTTGAGATAACTTTTATGTATATGTATACTGGTATTATCTTTGACTTTTAACAAGTAGTAGTGTATTCTCTCTCAGTTGTAGCATATAATGCGTTAACTCATTTTGAAGAACTGTATCATGTTCCATAGTTTGGGTATACAATAGTTTATTCACCCATTTCCCAGATTGATGGCAATTTAAGTTGTAATTTTGTATTTAAAACAGCTTTTTTGGTGGTGGTTCTTTGGTGAAATGAAATTTTAGTGAAGGGAGCACAAATCTATACTAATTACAGACACTAGGCGTTTATGATGGAAGTTCTCTTTGGTTAAGAAATTTACATGTGGGTAATTATGACTCTACTACTCTCAAGTCCTGTGACCTTGGGGAGGACAATCGATCACTCTTAAGTCTCAGTTTTCTTTTCTGTAAATGGTGATAATCCCTGCTTTATTTACCCCACAGAGTTCAGTGATAGAATGTATGTGAAAGTGCTTTGCACAGGGTAAAGTAGTATATAAATGTTGGTTTTATTAGCGTTTGTAGCTGAAAAGGATTTTTTATTTGCAATATAATTTATATTTTCTTTTTTGACCAGATGTGTGTATTACAAAACACTACAGATAGCCAAATTTGAATGCTTTTTAATTTTTGGTTTTGCTATAATTTTTATCAAGTACTGTTAATACGTTATACTTCTTACAGAATATCTTACGAAGCACGTTTTTCTTAGTGCTTCACATGCCTTAACGAATAAGGCATATAAATTAGTTGACTATGAATAAACTATCAGCAAATTGAACGCTACGTAAAACAAAACTCATTATAATCTTTAAGCAAGACTTACTTCCTAGTGAGGTAAATTTGTATCTGTATTCTCCTGTGGCAGCAGCAGATTCCCGTTAGCTTTTATGTCCTTCAGGTGAAATGGAATCTTACTGAATTCGTAGGCAGTATCGGAAAGAGTCTTAGCAATTTAAATATTGATTGAATGATGTGATGAGTATCCTTTTAAGATGTAAGAGATACAATTAGGAGCTTTGTAAGTATTTTTTATGAGAGAGTATAAAAAGGAGACCAAATTTCAGATTGTGGAGAGAGGCCCAGGAAAGAATTTTTTGCAGAAATTAGATTTGAGCTGCGATCTGAGGGATGAGTAGGCGTTAGTGTGGAGTGAAGTGGGGGGTGATTTTCCAGGCAGGGCAATGGCATGTGGGAAGGCCCTGAAGGGGGAAAAAGCTTTGCCCATTCCGGGAGCTAAAAGAACGACTTGTGGATGGATTCTAGTGGGTGAGGGGAAGTGTGGCTAGGCAGGGGGCCAGATCATGTAGGGTCTTGTAAGGCAGGTTAAAGATGTTTGATTTTATCCTGAGTGAAATGGGAAACCATGGCAAGAGTTGGGTTTTAAGCAGGGAATGACATAATCAGATTTGCATTTTTAAACAACCACTCCAGCTGCTACACGCAGAATGTGGGGGTGATGGGGTGGAGAGTGGAAGTAGGGAGCCGAGGGAGGCCATTTCAGAGGTCTGTCTAGAAGAGTGGTGGTCTTTCTCTTGGAGTTCACATCGAATTCACACTACCAGCTAAGCTAAGGTCAAAATAGATAGTTGGTTACAAAAATAAATCCTCATTTCTCATTTTTAAAAAGTAG
The DNA here is from genome assembly GCF_021613505.1 of Equus quagga. NCBI lineage: Eukaryota > Metazoa > Chordata > Mammalia > Perissodactyla > Equidae > Equus > Equus quagga. The sequence goes on along the minus strand of NC_060281.1, from coordinate 69,676,638 downwards.
GAATAAAAAGGTACTTTTTAATGCAAAAAGTACACATAATTGTTAAAGTAATTGTCCACACTATACTTTAGAGAAAACTATCAGAGTCAAGTTAAAAATTGGGATATTATTTAATGTGGTTTTTATAAGTTTTGCCAAAGCAGTAATACATGAAATAAGAGTGAGATGAGGATCTAAAATGAAAAGAAGGGAAATAATTCTAGATGCTGTTGGCTACAAAATGAGAATAACAGAAAAACTGTTAGACTGGGGAAAAAAAACACGAGGAGGTGACTGGCTACACAATGCATATATAAAATTCATAGTTTTCTGAATACCAAAAATAACTTGGCAGAAACTAAAATGAAAAAAGAAAAAACCAAACAAAAAAACAGGGTCTGATCACAACACAACAAAAAACGTAAACCACGTGAGCACAAGCTTATGAGACAAGTGCAGTCTACACAGAGGAGACAGTAAAATAGCCTGAAAGATGTGGAAGAATTCCTGAAGGGAAAGAGAGGCCATATTCCTGGATGTGGTGGTTAAACATTATAGAGATGTCCATTTTGGGGTGAACTGGACAATAATTATGAGTAATGAGGTAGGCCAAGCCCTGTCTGATATTTAAGCATATCATAGAGCCACATTCATTGAGGCAGTGTCCTGCTGGCTTTAGAGTATCTGTGTAGGTCACTGGAACCTCTTTAGCACCCCCAAAATAGACTACTATGTATGAGAATGTAGTAAATGATAAGTCATCATGAATGCCCCCCAAACTGTAAAGGAAATATGGAAGTAAATATTTAAAATCTGGAAAAAGGAGTTCTGCGCACTGAGGTGGGTAGAGCACAGGCTTGGCAATCAGACATACCTGAACTGGAATTTTTTTTTTTTTTTAAGCTTTTTTTTATTTTTTCCTTTTTCTCCCCAAAGCCCCCCGGTACATAGTTGTGTATTCTTCGTTGTGGGTTCCTCTAGCTGTGGCATGTGGGACGCTGCCTCAGCGTGGTCTGACGAGCAGTGCCATGTCCGCGCCCAGGATTCGAACCGACGAAACACTGGGCCGCCTGCAGCGGAGCGCGCGAACTTAACCACTCGGCCACGGGGCCAGCCCCCTGAACTGGAATTTTTTAAGTGAGGAAAATCATACCTACCATGCAGGTAGGTTTTTTCCAGTTTACAGATGGGGAATCCTAGTACCAAGAGGTTAAGCAGTGTTCCCAGGGTCCAGGCTTCCTGTTAACTTTTGTGAGGCCCAGGGCAACAGTACCAATCAAGGCCCATTAGACTACAGGTCTAAATATTTGAAAATTATGAACAGCTAACAGACTGTTAAATAAAATATGTTTTCTCATCCTACTTGACATGCAGGTGTTGTGAGGGAAAGAAACGCAGGTCCTGGCACCTATGGGGCAGTCAAATCTGTTATTACTTAAAACCAGTGTATTAGATTACATAAAAATATGAAACTTCTTTAAGAAGAAAGGGAAAACAAAACCCTAGGATTAAAAGCCAAACCACAGAGTAGGAAAATATTTGGGATAAACGTAAGTGAAGGGTTAATACTTTGAACATGTAAAGAACTCATACAAATCAATGAGGAAAATAATGAAAATCCACACGTGGTTACTGGATGTGGGTAGACAGTTCACTGGACAGAAATATAATTTGTTAAACGTTGGAAAGATGTAATCTCACTAATAATCAAATACTTTGTAATTACTTCTACAGAAAAGTAACATTCTGTTCCCAGTGGTAACAAAACTAGAAAACAGAATAAAGCATAAATGTACAGAAACTTTATGAAAAAAAGTAAAAACCTTTACCTAAAGAATTTAGAAGCTAACCTAAATAAATGGCCAGACATTACATGTTTCTGGCGGGGAAGGCTTTGTTGTAAAGAAATTACAAATTAAACTGTAATTTCAGTGTAATTCCAATTGAAATCCCAGTGGGAATTATTTTTGGACACTTGAAAAATTGCTTCTAAAATTCATCCAGAGGAATAAATTGTGCTAGAATGACCAAGAAATTTTTCAAATGCACAAATAGTGATGGAGGGGCAGGCTTCATGGCCAGGTGGTTAAATTCACACGCATCGCTTCAGCTGCCCGGGGTTGCGCCGGTTTGAATCCTGGGTGCGGACATGGCACCACTGGTCAGGCCATGCTGAGGCGGCATCCCACATAGCACAACCAGAGGTACTCACAACTAGAATATACAACTATGTCCTGGGGGGCTTTGGGGAGAAGAAGAAAAAGAAGAAGAAGAAAAGATTGGCAACAGATGTTATCTCAGGAGCCAATCTTAAAAAAAAAAAAAATAGTGATGGAGGATTTGCCATACCAGATAGCAAAACATAACCGTAAGGCCACAGTAACATAAAAGATGAGCACAGGAATAGACAGATTGGTGCATGGAACAAAGTAGGATCCAGTAACAGACCTATTTATTTATAGGAATTTAGTGCAAAATAAAGTTGATATTTTGAAACAGTTGGAAAATGATCACTATATTGTATTGGGATAAATGGCGTTTTATTTGGAAAGAAAGATTCTACTTCCTCATATTCAAAATGGCTTTTATTTGGATTAAAGAACTAACTCAGAAACAAAACATCTGTAAAAGTATTAGAAGAAAATATAAGAGAATGCTATGTCAGAGAATATATTATGTTGGAAAGTACAGTTTTTTGGGTGATCGGTTAAATAAGACCAAGACCCAAAATCGTAAAAGAAAAGATTGATAAATTTGACCATCATCACAGATGATATTTCTGTGTGGCAAAAGGCATTACAAAGTTACATACTGGGAAAAAAGTTTCTGTAACATGTATGAACAGATAAAGGTTAAATAGAATTGACACAATTAAAAAATAAATGGAGGGTATGAATAAATAAATAAATAAATGGAGGGTATGGATGGTTCTCAGAAAAAAAGTGTCAGAGCAGTGAAGAGGAATTCATCCTCACTTGTGGTTAAGGAAATGGAAATTAAAACAACTAGAGTCTTTTCAGGGGGCTATCAGGCAAAAATTAAAAAGCTATTCAAGGATCGAGAGAAAAAGGTACCTGATAGGTTATTGGGATCATAAAGTGGGTTTGACCTTTTCAGATGACAATTCGGCAGAAGCTATCAACCTGGAAAACAACATGCACGCTTTGATCTAGCGGGTGCGCTGCGAGGAGTCTGTGACGTTCTCTTAGGAGGACGCAAGTTAGTATGAACAAAGTGTATTGCAGCATCACTTATAATGAGGGGAAATTGATGGAAACCACAAGTAAATTTTGGTACCTCTATACTATGCAATGTTATATAGCTTTTAAAAAGAGAGGTAGATTTGTATGTATTGACATAGCCGGATGGACATCTAGAATATATTATTGAGCCAGAAACAAGTTTAATTCCATTTTTTGTAAGGTACAAAACGAAATAATCGCGTGTGTGTGTATTCTGAATAAAAAAGAAGGTCCAGAAGGGTACGTGGACAAGATTGAGTTGGGACTTCTGAGAGCAAAAGCATAGGGCAGACTGAGTCTTAGTTCACACGCTTTTGCATTGTTTCAGTTTTTTTACAATGAATATTTACTTTTGTAATTAAAATGTTACAGTTCTCACTTAGAAGTTTAATAAAGGCCTAAATTTAGACTAAAAAATTATAGTCCCTAGAACTTATGAAGATGTGGTAAAAATGTTACCACATCTTGTGTGACGTGGCCCTGTGTATCAAGGGTCTTAACATATTCCTTAATGTAGCAACTAGGAGCCATCAAAGGAGTATTTTTAAATACAGGGAGAAGCTTTGTGTACAAAAGATGTATATTATAGAATTATTTTTAGGAGTCTATTTCCAGAATGGTTGTTATGATACATCCACTGGATAATATATGACCATTAAAATGTTTATGAAGAAAATGTGCTAAAATGCTTATGACAGTGTTAAGTGGAAGAAAATTAGGATACAAAATTGCATATTAAAAATCTGCTTTTTTAATATTTTCTAAGATTATATATATTACATTTACAATGGAACATCTAGTTTTAAAAAGTACATAATATCTAGGACATATGTTAGCTGCAGGTTTATAAGTAGGTGCATTTTAAAATCCTTTTTAAAATGGATTTGCCTTATTGTATATTAAAGCATACTCTAAAATATACTGTAAAAAACTAATATCTAAACATTTTTTTAAATTGAGGTGTAATTGGCATAAACGTTATATTAGTTTCAGGTGTACACTATAATGATTCAATATTTGTATACACTGCAAAATGATCACCACAGTAAGTCTAGCTGCCATCCGTCACCACGCAGAATTAGAGATTTTTTTTTCTTGTGATGAGTGATGCATTTAGAATAAGTTTGAATGATTTTTGTTTCTTCCAATATTTGGAGGAAAATTGCTTCTTAGCAATGTGCAGAATAAAAATAGTTCTCATTTCTAATTTTATATCTGTAGAACAATGCAGAAACTTAAACATGGGCTGTGGGATTTCCTGGTTTGACTCTTGTTCTTAACTCGCTGTTTCTCTAACACACAGATCCCACCATACAGCGAGTTGCATTTAACCGAGTCTTTCAGGATGAGTAGGCATTAGCCAGCTGGACCAAGGGCAGAAGCATCGAGAGCATGGTTATTGTGCAGGCCTGCACGTGGCTCGGCAGAGTGGAGCTCAGGGTACCTCGGGGCATGCAGTGTAGGTGAGGCTGAATTATCATAAAGGCACGTGCATTCATTCACTTACCAAGTGTTACTGTGGACCTGCAGTAGGTACTGTGGACGTGAAGTAGCATGTGGTTCAGTGGCTGACAAAGGCACATGTGAAAGTGGAGACCTGTAAGAGGACACATAAGGGCTCTGGGAGCACGTAAAGACATCCACATAATCCAAATTTGAGGGTAGGGGTGGAAGTCAAGGAAAACTAGCTAGAGAAAGTGATGTCTAAGCTGAGACCCAAAGGTAAATGGGGAACAGCAAGTGTCAATGCCTGGGGGTAAAGGTGTGTGGGGGACGAGGAGAGGATGGTGGTTGACGCCCAGGAGTAAACAAGACCTGGGGAGTTTGAAGAAGTTTGGTTTGGCTGGCACTAGAATCGGAGAGGGCAGTGGTGAGGTGAACCAAGAGGGGTAGATAGGAGCTAACCTTACTCAGAGTTTAAAAGTCCTGTGAACAAGTTTGGAAATTACACTGAAAGTTAATGGAACCCTTTGAAAAATTTTAAGCAGGGTAATAACAACCCACTTTGCATTTTAGAAAGATTACATGAGAGTGGATAATGGATTAGAGGGAGGCAAGACTGGAGGCTCTTTAGTTTCCAGGGGAAGATGACGGTGGCCTGGATTACAGCTGACACCGCGTGGAATGGTGGGTAAATTCAAGAGGTGTTTCGGAGACAGAACGGACAGGGCTGCATGAGAGGGAGGAGGGTGGGTGATGACCAGGTTTCTGGCTTGGGCTGTTGAGGGACCAGCAGACCCGTCTGCTGTAGTTGGGAATATGGTGGGCCTTGGTGAAGAGATGGCAGACTGAGTTTTGGACATGCTGCGTGTAAAGGGCTTGTGGGACGTGTAGGTTCCTGCTGAAGAGGACTTGCAAAGGGTGATTTTATACTGCAGATACGTGCTGCTATATGAATGACTGGTGCTGTGCACAAATCCATTATTAAAATCAGTGTTTGTATGTGGTAAGTTTTTCTGGAAATATAATTATATGTTAAATTATTATATATTGTTTAAAGTTGGGGAATATCTGTGTAGCTTAGACTGGACTGTCTGTGTCTTTCACGTGGAGTTGTTTAAGACTGCATGACCCTGCCTTTGGGTAACATTGTGATTGTCTTTGCAGCTCGTCGGGCTGGACTCTGCCTCTCTGAGCAGGTGGTTGGGGTTTCTCTGAAGACTGTTAGTGGTCCTGTTGCCAGTCATCCTGTTTTCAGAGTACTGCTGACTAATTGGAGTGATTTCTGTTGATGTTGCTGAACTGGTCCCTTCCACATAGAGGCAGGAAAGAGGCAGAGTGGTGCCCTGGGTCTACATCCATCTGAAAGTGCCCACCTGGCCCTTAGAAGTTGTCTTAGTCCATTCAGGCTGCTGTAACAAACTGCCATAGACTGGGCAACCTAAACAACAAACATTTATTTCTCACAGTTCTGGAGACTGGGAAGTCCAAGATCAAGGTGCCTGCAGATCGAGTGTCTGGTGAGATCCCCTTTCCTGGTTTGTGCACAGCCGTCTTCTTGCTGTGTCCTCACATAATGGAAGGGGTAAGGGAGCTCTCTGGGGTTTCTTTTATAAGGGCGCTGATCCCATCATGAGGGCTCCACCCTCATGATCTGATCACCTGCAAAGGCCCCAACTCCTAATACCATCCCATTGGGGATTTGTTTTTAATGTATGAATTTTGCGGAGACACAAACATTTAGCCTATAGCAGAAGTACAGATAGAGATTTGAGAATCATTCGCAGTGTCCTTGCCATATGGCTGATGTGGAAGCCATGGGAGTGAGTGAGAACATGGAGAGCAGAATGAGATGCTCAAAGCAGAGCTGGGCATGGGTACATCCAAGGAAAAGGTAGGGGAGAACGTGCCTTCAGGAGATTCATTCGAGAGCAAGGAGGACGTCTTCATCAGAGAGTGTTTGGTTGAAGGAAAGAAAACCCATTTGAAATGGCTTAAGTGAAGGGGAATCCAAGAGCGTCCTAGGTTGTTTCTTGGCTGGGCCCACTAGTGTCTGGAAAGCTGACAGGAGCCAGTGCAGCTGTGCTCTCTGCCTTGGTCCCTCCTGAGTCAGTAACCCTGCCAGCTCACATGGTAGACGCAGTCTTTCTACTTGCCCATTCTAAATTCTCAGGGAAGAGAATCTGATCTTAGATCGCACTGTCACCACTATTTGGTTCACCGTTTCAGGGCCTGGCGGAGCGGGTTTGCTTTGTGATGCGCCTGAGCCTGGCGGGCTGGCCGGGCGGTGAGTGGAGTGTACTCCTGAGAGGGCAGCGTCCTGCAGCTGAGGAGGAGGTCCCGTGAGCGGGCAGGAGCAGTAGTTTTAAATGGTTCAGAGATGTGATAAAGGGCTAAGGAGTGAAGCTAGGCTTGGTGAGTGCAAGTCTCTTAGCCTAGGTTTACAGAATGACCAGAGCTAATTCAAGTGGAAGAATCACAAGGTGGGTAATTAGTGGCTGTGGTGAGAGATTCATTTGTACAAAAACTGGAAGAAGAGAGATTTGTAAAAAACAAAATTTAGCTTTGGAGTTACATCAGAAGCATTCAAAGTTTAATTTTAAAAAAGCAGTAATTCATGTTGCTTTCTAACACTAAAGCATCTCTACACCATTCTTCTAACTCGGGAATGTGCATGTCTCATGTGTCACCTGATAGATTATAAGAAATTCAGTCAAGCTATTCTAGAGCTCATTTATTTTTCATTACCCTGCAAGTTCATAAAATAGTCATAGCTGATTTCCATGTCTTACTTTGCAGTGCCTTTCCTGGTATTGTGACGGGTCTTGTGAGGGACCCCTTGTAGCCAGAGCAAACCTCTGTCCCAAAGATTATAAATTCTGTCCTAAAAATAACCGGAACCCCTTTTCTTCTGCAGAGTGAACCTCCTTGCGTCCCTCCAGCTTTCAGAATCATTTTGAGATGAGCAGCTCACACGTGGGGGACTAAGCTCAGTAGGATTTAAGAACGTTTCGCTGATTCAAGGTGCTCAGCATTGACTACAAACATAAGTCAGGGTGCTCAGTCAGCCAGTATTCAGTAACTTGTTACTGCATCTCCATAGTATGATAGGGTTAGGACCTTGTAAGGAGCCTCCAGACTCACAATTAGATTTTGCCAATCTGCAAACACCAGGTTGTACAAATCTTCACGATGCCTGGCAACTGGTTAGAGGTAGTGATCCACTGTGAAGTTCATTTTGAGTTCTGATACCTTGGTGTAATTCCGTGAAGGTTTCTGAGCAAGTGTTTGAGTGCCCTCTGGAGGCGTTATGGACGCCTCCATAATGTTTTAAGTCCGTATGAGTTAAAATGCTGACTGATGAAAGGTTTTTTTTTTTGTTTTTTTTTTTACTTTTTTTTTTTTTATTAATGTTATGATGGATTACAAGCTTGTGAAATTTGAGTTGTACATTTTTGTTAGTCATGTTGTGGGTACACCACTTCCCCCTCCGTACCCTCCCCCCACCCCCCCTTTTCCCTGGTAACCACCGATCAGATCTCCTTCTCAATATACTAACTTCCACCTATGAGTGGAGTCATATAGAGTTCGTCTTTCTCTGACTGACTTATTTCGCTTAACATAATGCCCTCGAGGTCCATCCACATTGTTGTGAATGGGCCAATTTCGTCTTTTTTTATGGCTGAGTAGTATTCCATTGTGTATATATACCACATCTTCTTTATCCAATCATCAGTTTCTGGGCATGTAGGCTGGAAAGGTTTTTTTTAACAGCCGGAATAAGAACCAGTGGACTGGACAGGTGAAACTGGTGTGGATGTCAGTTGGGAGCAGAGGAGAGCCAAGACGGAACCCATGGGAACACTAGTATTTGTGGAGGAATAGGAGCTCTCCAGGCAGCCTGAGAGTAAGGGATTTGCATAGCAAGGGAAGAACACGGAGGCAGTGGAGTGGCGGAAGGGACCAAGAGGAGTGTGGCTGGTGGTGTGCAGTAAGATAAAGAATGACACATGCCCTTGGGTCTGGCCAGGAGCAACTTCAGTGGTGTGGCGGGGGGTTGAGGAATGAATGGAAAATGAAGGGGTAGAATCCAGAAAATTGTCTTAAAGAAGCCTAGATGAGGAAAATGGGGGAAAGAGGGAAAACTGAGTGGCAGCTAAAGAAGGCATAGGGTTAAATATTGGTTTTCGTTAAGGTAGGAGAGACGGCATTGCGTTTAAATGCTTAAGGGATAAAACAAGCCGAGAGAAAACAACATTGAAAGATGTGTAGGGCTGGGGAGGGGGAGAGAGTTGGCCTTACGATTCCCTTTCTGGGAGAGTTGTTGAGGGAACACGCTGCCTTTTATAGGGACTTGGAATATGGAGAGTGATTTTCATTTCATTGTGGATGATAGGGGAATCTTCCTGTAGGCAGTTGGAAATACCGGTAAGAAGACAGGACTAGTTACAGGAGAATGTGGAATGATCGTCACGGAAATGGTCCTCATTCAAGCCAAGCAAGTGGTTGAGCTAAAAAATGGGGTCAGGACACGCTTTCAGAGGACGCTTATGTTAGGCAGTAGGAATAAAAGAAATGATTGAGTACTCGGTGAGGCCAGAGGAGAGGTGAGAGAGTCAGGGAGCTGGGGACCAAGGAGACTGGCACAAGCTGGGAGTCAGAGTGAAACGGGAGGGTCCAGATCTGACCAGGAGAGCACGACTTCAAGAGTGGTTTTGCAGAAGTGGTCGGGTGGGTAGGCGGTGGGTGTGGGAGGGAGAAACAGGAGGTGTCGCTGTTTATGGGGAAGTCCTGTGGTGGACGTGACGAGAGTGAATTGGTCACGGCTAGACGGGTCAGGAGACGCTCCCGAGAACAGACGGAGAGCGCGTCTGCGCATCCAATCAGAGCGCAGTCAGCAGGGACCACAGGAAGAGAGTTGGGCATGCTGCTTTTTTAAATACCGTCGTCTCAGGTATAAGATTTAAATTTTGTATAACTTCTGTGCCACCTCCTCTTTTTCTCAGATTGAGAATCTGACCAGATGGAAGAGAGTGTTTAGGCCTAGTCATGACATCTGAGGGGCTCTCGCACAAGGAGAGAGTGTAAATGTGACCAGTTTTTGACTTAGTATTCTAACAGATGTCAAAAGTTAAAATCCTTTAAATGTACAGGACCATTTGCAATCATGAATAGCATTTTTTTCTTTTTTTAGTTAGACTGATAGGATGGCTAATAGTTGTTTGCCTTCATTTTTGTGGAATATTTCGTTAAGAAAAGATAGACTCCTAAATCAGAAGCGATAAAATAATAGTATGTTTAAATTTGGGAGGTGGGTGGGGTTGATTTTGAACTTCAGACTGCTCAGTTTTGAGTGGTAAGGCATAATATTTCAAGTGTGAACTTACATGAGGGGAGGGTGGGCAGGTTCCAGCTACGCCCGACGTGTCCCCTTCTGTGGGACTGGTCTGAAGACCGTAGAAGGCCTCAGCACTCTCGTCTCCGGGGGCCCTTACCATACCGCATATCAGACGTTAAGAATGCCCCCGTGTCCCCCGTGAAATTAGCTTATACAAAACTGGGGACTGAGCTTCCTTTGACTGGCTGTAGACAGACATTTATTAACTTTGATTTTATGATTTTCTTTTTGTATTTTGCATTCAATAATTATTTTTTCAGGTCTTGAACATTTTCACAGGCCCTTGAGAAGCTCATAAGCCCTAGGGACAGTGCTGAGGGTGCTAAGGGACGAGACACCCCTGTTCTGTGGATGTCTGGGTGTGTCTGGCTGGAGTGGACTTGCAGGAATCTGTATGTTGTAGGCACCAGGCTTCCTCCTGGGAAAAATCCATCCTCAGGGGTGCTGAAGTAACTTTTAGTTAGGGCTTTTTTTTGTTGTGAGGAGCAGAGATTGATTCAGACCATTTTAAGAAACGGGATGTGGTGAAAGGCTGCGCATGGCCCAGAAAACTGTCAGGAGCTCAGGCAGCTCAGAGAGAAGCCATGCTGTTTCCCACGGACACTGGGTCTCTCACGGCATCTCTGTATCTTTCTGCCCTTGCTCCCATCTGGCTTTTTCTTTTTCCCTCCTGTCTTTTCTCTCCCTTACTTAGAGGTTCCTTTTCCCCATGACTTTGTGACCCCTCATGACCTCTCCAGTTCCTTTGTATATCATAACCTTTTAGCTTCATCTTTCACCTCATTCTCAATATTGTTTAGATTCCAGAGAGAGAGAGACTGGGAATCTGACTTTGTTGCTGCTTTTATTACTGTTCCAGGCTACGTGAGAGGTCACGGTTAGGCCGTTGGGTCAGGTGTCTGCTCTTGGTCTCATAAGCTGTAATGGGATGGGATGGAGTGGTCATGTGGTCCATGGCAGCCTGGGCCTGCCCTTAAAGCTGAGGCAATTCCCATTAGTAGGATTTGCAGGCTTGCGGGCACCATGATTGGCACATGCAGTTCAGTAAGGAAAAAAAATTCTGGCCCACTACCAAAACCGTTTGAAATTCTCCCAAATGTGTTCCTGCCCTTTACAGTATATCCCATTAACAGCCTTCTTTCTGAGTCAACCCTTTGTTCCTATAGAGAAACTAAAATCCCTAAATGTGTTGACAGCATTTCACTTTTCCATTTTCTTCCTGTTTTATTCGGTTTCTCACAGTGCAGGGTCACTCAGGATAGTCCGTAGGATTCTATTTCCCCTGTCAGTGATTTCTGCTGAAAATGATACAGTGACTTCAGATAGCTGTTAGCAAAGTGGGGTAATTCTAACCTCGTGTCACTCACAGATTTCCTTTCCCCCAGCTCTGTGGACATACAGTAATTTAGCACCATCCCCAGATTCACTAAGTTTAGAACGACTTAATGTCCCATCTGAATGTCAACATGGCAGCAGTTCGATACCCAAGTCCCTTAATGTGTGAAACTTGCCCAGGAAAAATGATGTTCTCCACACTTAACAACAGATCTTGATATCACTACCTACACTACGCCTAGCAGTCATAAAGTACAGTAGAGGGGGAGGTAGTAAATGGAACAAATAAAATAATGATACTGATGGCTGATCTTTGCTGAGCCCTTAAAATATTCCGGGCACTGTTTTAAGTACTTCCCCGTGCATTAACTTATTTTACTCTTCAACTACCTTATAAGGGTCCCTTACAAGGTCAGGTACCTTTATCATCTCCATTAACCCCATTCTTAACCTCTCAGGTGAAGGTTACACAGCCAGTGTGTGGTAAAGCCGTTCAGCCTGTGCTCCTGCAGGCTCCTCTCAACTGAAAAGTGAAAAAAGCAGTGCCGATCTCAGCTCTAGGATTCCAGCCTATCTGAGTCTGTCATCCGGTATCCAGGACCCGTGAACCTGAAACTCAGGTTGGGTAAAGTTCCCATCGAGAGGTGAATTACGATACTAGGATTCCTGTATCTTGGAGTGAAATTGTACAGACTGCCTGGATTTTCCTTTCTAGAGTTTCTCAGGTTTTCTCATCCCCTCCTTGCCCTACATGCCTTGAATCCCATTTATTTTTCTAAATTCCAAATGTGAGTGAGTCTACCTGTCTTCTGAGCTGGAACCCCTCATTTATAATAGCCAGTTCTTCAGAAAACTTTGTGATCTAAATTCTCCAGAATACAAACCTTCTCCTTTTCTCTCTGCGTTTCTCCAACCTGGCACGATCCTTTTGGCCACTGTGGGCCCTGCCGCTGCCTCTTCCTCTGGAATGTCTTGGGGGTTTTGACTCCATCACTGTGGTAAATTTCCCCACTTTTCATAGATGGATAATTCTCCTCAGGTGTTTCGAAGCTGAAGTTGTCTCTGGAATTTTTTCTAAGCCTGTGCCCTTTGGGGCTCAGTGAGTAGGAAAATCTCTGTTTCATGGTTTTCCTTGCACTCTTACCTTTATCTGGCTTGCAGTTCCTTAGACCTTGGACAGCCTGCCTTAACTCTGGAGACAGCAGAAGCCTCTTTGTCCCGTCCGGCGCTCATCTTTGTTCCTTTGGAGTCTGAGTTTCTTCTTGCATGTAAACTATTGGTTCCCAAGCTTTGCTCTGCCTGTCCGTCTTCCTCTGCCATCTTGGAGGCCTTCTGGACCAGAAGCCTGGTTTCTGCCCTCTTGCCATCCTCTGTATTTCTTTCCCATTGTTTCTGTCTTCACTGAGGTATCAAAACTAGTTTTTAAACTGAGTTTATTACTCTCTAAGTTTCTGATGTTTTTTTCCCCGAAGCCTGAACAGTACCTTTCTCTTTAAATATGAGTTCCTGACAGTCTTCTTACCTGGGAATTATGGTGTTACATCAGTCCCTGTGCAGACTTGATTCTGAGAGCCATTGTGTTTCCAGCACAGCATTTTTTTCCTTCGTTTTCTTTTGGGCCTCTGGGATTGTGATCATTTTTTAATGATTTTTTTCCCCTCTTCGGCTCAATTCAAGAAGACAACATTTATCTCACATAGGACAGGTATTCATTCATCTTTATTTGGTCATTGCTAAAATCCAGAATAGTCTAGTCAGACATGCAGTCCGGATCTCTGTGATTCACATTTGTAATAAAATTTTACGTTATGTCCATGCATAGCTGGGAGCAAGAGAAAGGAGAACCCTATCTTGGAAACTGTTGGCCCCAGAGGGGCATGCGACTTCTTGTCCTTTCCCCACTGCCGAAAGTTGACTTCTCAGCTTCTGGGCTTCTCCCTCCCCTGGCTTCACTTCCTCACTCCAGGAGAATTGGCTTGGTAAGAAAAGGGACATTTTAGTGGCTTCTGTCCTTGTGGGTCTAGTTACTGTGCCCAGTTAGAAAGTTAAGCCCACCGGCATGTGTGGTATCATTTCTCTTTCCTGACTCTACGTGGCCAGACTGGTAAGGCTGGGGCTGCTCCTGGATGTTTGAAAGGGGCTGAGGAGCTCTCCCATCTCCCCCTTTCCCCATGTGCTGGATTGGTTTCCAGGCGACTGCCCTATTTGGAAGTTTGGGGCAAGAATCCTTCGGCGTAGTAGCAAATGTTCTCTCTCTCTCTTTGGTTCTTTTCTCTGCTGACTTGGGTACCCTCTTTATTATGGGTGGTAAGACCTAAGAATATAGGTTTAGAATTTTATGAGTTCCTGTTCATGCCCATACTTTGGTCTCAAGCTCAGGGTTCCCACTAATGGAGGAGAAAGGAGTTCTCTGCATGATCCAGCCTAGCTTATGGAAGGCTGCATCTGGAGCTGGGTTCACAGGCCTCGCTAATCAGAAAGCAGTCATGTGTTTTGCATTTCTAGTTCTGTCCTGTGCAGGTTTCCACCTAAAGTACCTAGAAGGGAGGGATGTTGGCTGAGTCCACTTGGCCACATTTGAGGTTAATCTTTAGTGCATACATTCCCCAAAATAACGCTGACCACCCACCGATGCCAGGGCTGCCAAGTCAGAGCCTGAAGGCTGGAGCTCTGTGGCCTCTGTTGTAACCATTGCCTGGCCCTTTTTGAGAGTAGAGTGGTGATGAATCTCCATCCATGCTAATCCTGAATTCTGATCACCTGATCTTATCCAATTTTAGGATTATTGTTCTCTCTGTGTGATTCTTGGGCTATGAGAAGTCAGCTGCTCTTGCACTTTGCTTCCCCATGAGCCTCCTCCACAGATCTGTCTCCCTTGTATGTACTTACTTTGGTTGGCCAAGCAATACGTGTTATGAGCTGTGACCCAGGCATAAAAATGGCCAGATTCTGAGATACCTAAAGTAGTCAAATTCATAGAAACAGAAAGTAGGATGGTGGTTACTAGGGCCTGAGGGTGGGGGAAAGGGGAGTTGTTCAGTGGGTACAGAGTTTCAGTTTTGCAAGATGAAGTTCTGGAGATCTGTTTCACAATGATGTGAATATGCTTACTGCTACTGAACTGTACGCTTAGAACGGCTTAGATGGTAAAGTTTGTGCTATGTGTTTTTTACCACAATTAAAAAAATGCATTTAGAAAAATAGCTAGAATCCCAAATCCCTAATTTTTTGACCTGCCAACTACTGTGACACTCCCACTCACAGTGTCACTGAGGACAGTCCTGCTAAATATCTACGTTTTATTTCTGCCAAGGTCTCCAGGGCCTGGTCTGCCTTTTTTCTTCCTTTAGTTAGCTAGCTGGGCCCGTGTGACCTTCAGACATTTCTTTTGCTCCTACCCGAGGGTGGCTTGAGCTTTCCAGTCTCTTCCTTTCTCCCTGAGGCCCAAGCGTGGGTTTTGTCCCTTTGGCTCTTAGTACTCCTCACAGTGGGGGGAGGAAGCAGGTTTAATAAACGGGAGTCATTCTCACTACACATTAGAGCTCCTCTGACCTCGCAGGAGGCGGCCCTGGCCCGCTGGGAAGGGCTGCTGCCTTGAGGAAGACAGATCCAATAGAGTCGGCCAAAGGGAGGGGCAGGAGGAGGCAGCTTCTCAGGCCGGAGTCAGTTTGGTGCCTTGTGTTGTGTGAGCAGTGCATTGCCTCCCTCTGGGTGTCCCAATTGTGTCCTGAAAAGACTGCATTTGGTTGTCGGTCCCCCATCACTGCTTGTCCTTCCTGAGGATGGAAAGAGTGCTGAGGCATCCAGCACCCGCAGTCTGGGGGTGAGTGAGCATCTGCGTAGCCGACAGTGGGTTTTAGTGTCTCCATTTCATAGACGAGTAACCTGAGGCTGATGAGAATGAGTGACCTATGGTCACGTGACTATTTAGTATCAGATCAAGAATTTGAACTTAGGACTTTTGACTGCAAGGCTAGTATTCTACCCACCAAATTATTACGATTCTTAATGCTTATATATGTTACACATTGACTAGATAGATAAGATAAACTTAGGCCTTGTGTGTGCTGTTCACGGAGGGGCCAGTACTGAAGCTAATCAGATTCTGTCCCATTAGTCAGGTGTTTCTGTGTGCAGTGCCGAGGAGCAAGAACAAGGCGGTGGAGTCCAGACTGTGAGGGGACGTCACTAAAGTCAGGTGTATTTTAAAGCAGTCCTGAGAAGAGAGGGTCAAGAGGGAAAGCTGCTGGCTGGAAACAGGGAGGGGTGGGAGCCAGACACGCAGGTATCAAAGCGGTGTTTGACTTTGAACAGGGGAGGGGCCCTCATTATGGCAGGTGGATCAGCAGGTCTCGGGGAGCCTCTGCCTGTGAAGTGGTGTTCTTGGCAGATGAACGAATGTGTCATGCACTAATTAAAATAAAGGAAATAAGGAAACTCAGAGTTATTTAGCCTCAACTATGCTGTGAGCACTCTGAGAGGCACTTTCACGTTTATTATCTTTATCACAGCAAAGTGCTGTAGACATTATTATCCATGTTTTTACAGATCAGTCTGAGATCAGCCAGGATCGCACAACAAGTGGCAGAGCCAGGGCTTAGCTGTGTCATTCCATAGGTCGTTTGTGTGGGAGGACTTGGCTGAAGGAAAGCCGAGGAATGTATGGCTCTGTCATCCTTTATCGCTTTAATAACACATGCATTACCTTCTCAGACTTCCTTCTCAGACTCAGAGGAAAACTTGGCGTCACTCCCGTGATACTTTTTGTTGCCTTTCCCTGGACCTAATTTCATAGTCTTTGTGGTAATTTCTAGTTAAAGAAAAATCAGACATGGCTTCTTTTGTCTTATATCTTTTCTCCGTTGGGAGTCATTAGGCCAAGTCACACGAAGGGCAGTTGTCTCGAGGACAAAGTGACAGCAGCTCTCTTCCCTGTAGCTCATGAAAACCCAGAGCCCGAATCATTAGCCATTGAACTTCATGAGGGGAGAGGCCAGGGAAGCCGGGAGATTTGGAACATAGGGGGAAGGAAGGGTGGGCAGGAGCAGGAGGTGGGGAGAGCCCGGGGGAGAAGGAAGCGAGGAGCCTGCACACCTGGGGCCCAAGTCGGAAGAGTGGTCAAGGGTAGGGACCAGGTGGCCTCCCCAGGAGAAACTGGGTGAGTGGCTGACGGAGCTGTGCTCAGAACTCACACTGGATCGGCGTCTTCTCTAGTCAACTGGTGACAGGGAGGTGGAAACATGAAACCTGTTACTGTCAATAAAGTGGTCTTTAACAAAGGTGACCTCGTTTTAGAAAGAGAAGAGTAGACCCTGGCTGATATCATAAGTTTAGTTGGAGAATCCTGCTCAGAGTCAAAACCTCCTTTGACTAACCTAAAAAGTTGACCTCAATTCTCTTGGAGAACTTAGCCCTATAAATTATTGAGGCAAATGCTTATCAGGAGTCTATTCAGGAAACGCTCCTTGCTCCTCGGGCACCAGGAGGGCAGTGTTTGAATACTGGGTCGGCCGTGTTACTAAGGTGCTGTGCGAGGGGCAGCCAGGGGCCGGAGACTGAGGGACTATTTGAGGAGCCCTGCTCTGAGGTCAGTCCTGTTTTCGGAAGTGTGTGGCACTCCAGGGGCTAGGTGCTTGCCTCAGTGCCCGAACAGGCCCTCGGTGAATAGAGATCTGGAACATGTTCTGAGGCCGGGTCCTCTCCTGTGGAGGGATTTGGCCTCAAGAGATTTAGCTCCAGGAGTTGCAGGTGCGTACTGGCACCACTCTGAGGGCAGCTGCTCTCTCAGCTTTGACCCCTCCAGTTTCCGGGTACTGAAGTTGGCCCAGGAAGGCGAGGAAGCCTCTGTTCACTTCTGAGTGAGAAGCACACCGCAGAAAAGTGAGCTGGCAGTTGGGCTCTCCAGGGTGTCATCAGTGAGAGCAGACGAAGAAGCAGATTGGCCGGAGGCCTTGGAGGCTGCTCTCGAAGGTTTGGGGTGGCCAGGCGGACCCTTCTTCAGGGGCTTTCTGAGCACCGGCCACCAAGGCGAGGGCTCTAGGACTTCACAGGCTGGGGCTTCGCTGTGACCTGTTCCCGTCGTGGTGGCCCAGGATCGTGCAGAGGGGCTGTATGGAGGAAAAGCAGTTCCGGCATCTGGAGGAGTGGAGCACTAGAAAAGGAGTGGGCAATATGAAGGGCCTGTGTGGGACACGAGCTGCCCTGGGCAGCCAGACTGAGTGTCTCCTGGCCGCCAGCACCTTCTGTTCCAGGACTGGCGGTGACGGTAGAAGCAAAATAGAGCAGGTTTGGCGCCCACGGTCCCAGTCAGCGAGTTACTAGTGACTGCTGCAAGTGAGCTACTCCAGACAAGTAGCTGGGCAGAGGAGTGGGCAGGCCTGTGTAGCTTGATTATCTGTGTCTTCCTGTACCTTCCTTTGTGTTCTGACTGGAATCTTCTGAAGGTGAAGTGGAGGTTAGAGAGGAGGTAGATACTGCCTGTCTCGTGTGCCCAGGTCCCTGGGGCGTGCAGGGAGTGGTGGCCTTGAACAGAGCAAATAACCTCTTAGCCCTGCTTCCCGGCAGCATGCGGGCACCAGGGACCTCAACGGCCTTTCCTTTAGTTTTTGTGTGCCAACCCCTGTGGAAAAGGCTTCGCAGAGGTCGCACTTCCTTTGGAGCTGCACCGCTGCCAAATTAGCGTCAGATTGAGGTGGTTTCTGGGGCCTCCTGATAATCTGTGAGGAGGAGGAGCTCCTAGCCAAGCTGGAACATGTTCCATGTTCTGTCTCCAGGAACAGGGACGTCCATTATGTCCAGGGGCCAATATAAGACCGAATTGCATGGCCTTGGCCCCAGGATCTGGGTCTGGCAGGAGCACGTTAGAGGATGGCTGCCTCCAGGGGGATTTCTGAGTCCTTTATGAAGTGTCTCTGGGTGGAGAGTTAATTCTTGTAGTGATCATCTTTTAGTCCTCTCACCTCCAAAACTTGACTTCAGAATTATTTTCAAGGAATTGCAGGGGCGTTTTTCTTACGTCCAGAATAACAATGGCTGATGATGGAAATTACTAACTACAAGTAAGTGTCCATCTTATAGTTTGTTCACATATTTTCAAGCTTTAAAAAAAGGTGGATTTAAGATGGAATCTCAGCTCCTTCTTGGTCTCTGAACCTTTTACACTTTAAGAAGTGTTAGTAAGGACCCCACAGAGCTTTCTGTGTATGTGGGTTACAGGCATCAATACTTACCACAGTAGAAACGAAAATTAAAATTTTACAAAAATATTTATTAACTAAATTGTTTAAAAATGATAAACCTATTACATGTTAACACAAATGACATTTTTATGAAAAACAGCTATTTTTTTAAAACAAAAAACATTTAGTAGGAAGTGTGGCAATATTTACATTTTGGCAAATGTCTTTAAATGTATGAAGCTTAAATCAAAGACATCGGCTTCTGTGTTTAGTCTCTTGCAATATGTTGTTTTGGTTGAAGTAGATGAAGACATCCGGCCTCACACAGATAATGTAGTTGGAAACAGGGTTTTAGGAGCCTTTTCAGATAATGCTGAGTTCATCTGTGACAAGCACCGAAACTGGACAAGCCATAGCTTCTTACAGATGAGTTGCAGCGTGCAGTCTGAAATCACACCGGTGAGCTTTTCATAGTCTGGTGTATGGAAACCCGTTGGTCTCTCTTGCACTTTGAATAGGTCTTTTTCCCACAATGATTTTGTTACGTCACACATTGGTCATTTGGAAAATGTTGGTTTGCTAAATTACACAGATCTTATAAATGTTCACACATTCCATTATATGTAATATCAAAAAACTCACGTTTGTTAGTATTGCTGTCAGTCTTAGGAGAAAAGTCTTCAAGTATTGGGGAGCCGGAGAGCTCACGGTAGCAGACAGTTTCCAAAGTCCCAGTTTTCACTTGAGAGCTCGAATTTGGCGGTGGGCGACAGTTGCCATCAGTTGTTTCCTGTTATCTGAAATGCCTGCACAGTACCCGAGGCTGCCGAGTACCCATTCTTTCAAGTAAAAATGATGTCAAAAAAAAAAGGCTCGTGGAGCTTGTAGCTCAGACAGTTGCAAAAAGGCTTTTCCTGAGGCGACCGCTGCCCTTTGGTGTGTGGCTGGTGCACTTCCCATTTTAACACACAGAATATGATAAATAGACATTTAAAAGATATGTTTATATATTTAATGTAAATATAATAGAAGCATCTAGATTTAATAAAATTAATAATTTTTATTGCCTTTTCAATGGTATTCTTCACTTTTTAGTTAAGTGTGAGTCCAAGGAGGTGGAGAACACGTTGACCTCTGTACTGTCTGGTGCCTCTGCCTTAGAATTTCGTGTGAGAGCCTACGGAGTCAGCAGTTTTACCAGCCGGTGCGTTTGCATCCTCAGTGCATATGTAAACACAGTGAAAAAAGCAAACAGCATCTTAGTATTATTTTGGAAATCATTTTGATCTTGTTTTATAAGGGTTTTGCAACCCCTGAGAGTCTTTGGAACACATTTTGGGAACTCCTGGTGTAGAACAATAACTGGAAAGAACTGAGCTCGCTTATTCTAAGATATTAGGTCAGCAAGTTGTTCAGTGTCCCTTGCTCACAAGTTAGTTTTTTTGTGTTTTGTTTTTGCAGGAGATTCAACTTGTGGCTGCTGGACTGATTTCAGCCTGTTGATGTTCTGCTTGTGGGAATTTGAATGCCTTTAAGGGAGTAGGCGGGAAGGGACGCCAGTCCCTGCTGTCTGGAACCAGACAGCTGCACACGTTTCTATTGCGTGCCTGACCCTGCAGCAGTCTGACTCCGTACCCCTTGTGGAGTGCGGTTTTGTTTGACAGGGACCAGGCTGGGTGTTAGGCTCCGGCTTAGCATGTTGTAGGTGGAGCCTTGAACCTGGAGTGAGTAAGGAAAACAGACATGAAGGACACATGCTGTAGACAGAACAAACGTTTAACATTTCTGTGGATGGAAGGAAGGGTAGCAGAGACAGAGAAAACAGAAAATGGAAGAAAGAAAGAGGTGGATACCACCACACAGCCAGCTTATTCTGAGCTAAGAAATTGGGTAAAAGAGGAATCTTTAGGGAGCTGGCCTGGTGGTGTAGAGGTTAAGTTCATGCGCTCCGCTTTGGCAGCCTCGGATTTGCAGGTTTGGATCCCAGGCATGGACCTAGCTCTGCTCATTGCTATGCAGCATCCCACATAAAATAGGGGAAGATTGGCACAGATGTTAGTTCAGCGACAGTCTTCCTCAAGCAAAAGAGGAAGGTTGTCCTCAAGCAGGAAGATTGGCAACAAGTGTTAGCTCAGCACCAATCTTCCTCACCAAAAAAAAAAAAAAAAAAGGAGAAATCTTTAGGGAAAAGAATTTTTGTCCTTTTATAGCCAATATTTGTTCTTAGCATTTTCCCCAACTCAAGAAAGTATCTAAATAAAACCTGAAACCATTTAATAGGCCACCCACCTGGATTATAAATTCTTCAGCAAACATTTGAGTGCATCCTTTGAGACGGTCACGGTGCTCTCTGCTAGTGCCTCCGTGGTGAGCAAGAGGACCCAGCTCCTGCCTTCACGGAGCTCGTGTCTACGGGGACACTACTCAGCAGAGGTTGTTACTAGTTCACTGTGAGCAGCATCTTGAGAGGGAGGGTCTAGTCAAGAGGGCACCCAGCTCCTTTCTTCAGGCCCTGTTCCACCAGGGGGCATAGCTGGAGTGGTGAAGGCAGCGATGGGGGTGTACTGTCTGCATGCCCAGGGTCCAGGAGCTAGGTCGGTCAGGCCCGTGTCACACACATGAGCTGGTGCTCAGGCAGTTCAGGAAATGGTCTGAGGCCACACTCTTAATGACAGGAACAGGATTGGAGGAGCAACCTGTGGGCCCGTTGTGTGTTTTCTTTTCTTTCTTTTTTCTTCTTTGTATATTTTATGTTTTATTTTTTTGCTGAGAAAGATTCACCCTGAGCTAACATCTGCTGCCAATCTTCCTCTTTTTGTATGTGAGCCGCCGCATTATGGCCCTGACAGACGAGTGGTGTAGGTCTGCACCTGGGAACCAAACCTGTGCCGCCGAAGCCGAGTGTGCTCAACTTCACCACTGGGCCACCGGGGCTGGCCCCCGTTGTGTGTTTAACCACTGTGTTACACTGCCAAACCCTGCCCTCTGCTGGGAGAGCAATCAGTCAGTAAGGGGCTTTTGTTTTCTCACAGTTTACAAAGAATGTTTTCCCGTTAAGTGTGAGGCCCTGATCAGGCGCTTGCCGAGAACCACACTTAGCCTCTGGGTCGGGGCTTCACAGACTTCACTGTGTGTTAGGGCCCCAGGTTGGACTTCCCTGGAGGTCTCTGATTAAGCAGATCGGGAGTGGGGCTGGAGGTTTGTGTTTCCCGCCAGTCCCTGGGTGAGGTTGGTGACGCTGGTCTCCCATCACGTTTTGAAATTGAGGGTCCAGAGCCAATTTTCCTTTCCCACGTGCTCTTCATACATGGTATGAGTGTCAGCCCCAGTCAGCACAAGAGGGAGAGCCCAGGGGGTGGAGGTGGGTGGTGGCTGTTTAAAACCCTCTGTCAGTTAGGGTTGCTTAGAGTCTGCAACAACCAGGAAGGAATTACAGAGTTGAAGGGAATGTGGACGAGCCTGGGAGCCTCAAGGTCTGGGAGTAGGAACTGCTTGAATGCCTGTTCTGGGCGCTGCCACTGGGATGTGTGATGAGCTCGACTCTTCTGTGTCGCCTTTGCCCCTCTCTCTTTGCCATTCGGAGCACTCGGAGAGAACATCTGGTTGGGTGAGCTTAGGTCTGTTCTCCACCCTTGACTGCTGGGTAGTGGGGGGACGTCTGGGGACTCGGCTCTCACACTGGGAGGATGGGCACCCTGATGAGTGGCCGTCAGTGCTGCGGAGGGAGGGAGTGGTGATCCCCAGCCAGGAAATGGGAGTGCCAGGGGGCAGGGAGTAGAAGCTTGGAGGCCATACGGTGGCCTGTTCATGCCAGTTCCTAAAGCATCCTCTGGGGAATGGTATGCAGTCCCCGTCAGGCAAGTCAAGGAAGGAATAAAGGTAGTGTTCATCAAGCCTAGGCTTGTGCATCGTCTCACTTCACTTTCATACAACCCTAAAAGATGGAGGTGTGAGTTATTCTTTCTCTTTTACATTTGAGGAAATTGAGTCTCTTAGGGTTAAATCACTTGCTTAAAATCACACTATTAGTAAGTGGAAGAGCTGCAAAGTGTGTATTTTGCAATAAAACAAAAGTTGGCAGCAGCTGCTGCTGCTTGGGTAAAAGGTGGCTTTGAGTGTGCTTTAAGGAGAGGGGCAGTGGGGGAGAACGTGTGGCCCAGAGAGCTGGGCGACCTCAGAGGCAGGATGCTCGCAAGGATACCTCATCGAATCGATGGGCACTTTTCATGGGTTTTGATCTGTGTGGAGGAGGAGTGGAATCTTTTTAAAAATATTTTCTGGTGATCAGGCCTTCTGGGTTAGACCAGAGCTTTTTCATACTCGGCCTCCTGGAGAGTGTATAGTCCTGAGACTTCTCTAGCGGGTGATTCTTCAACAGGGTTTATGACGATTTAGGGAGATGCTGAAGTCATAGTTGCTGTGGAAAGGGACATGGCCTGGAGTGTGTGTGTGCGTGTGATGTGGGGCACCCCAGCCTGTTTCGGGCCATGACACACAACGGGCTTTGTCTCGGTGGGCAAGAGTGAGCCAGGTTCCCTCACTGGCCAGACCCTGAGGAGAGGCTCCTGCAACCTAGCAGGCCACAGCAGAAGCCACTCATCAATTATAAAGCCTCCCCCGGCTCAATTTTAGCTCATTTCCAGATGGAGCATTCTTTTGCATTCCTGCCCCCTCCCCTCTGATTTCAAACCTTAACATTTTATTCTAAGAAAGTGTCGTTTTCCGTCATACACGAAACCATAATCTGGTGGAGCTAAGAGAGGTTTTGAGCTACCAAGCACCAGGCTCTTAATAGACAGAGGCTGAGTCTGACCCTGCTGGCCTGGATGCAGCCCGTGCTCACTCCCGCACCATGCTGCCTGCCCGCTGAGTGTGGATGCGTGTGTAGCTTTTTTGCTGGGAGGTAAAGACTATATATACCATTTATGAATGTTTATTTCTTTTGGAAGTGGAAGCAGAGAGGAAACTATTGGAAAGGAAAGGAAAAATTAAGTTTTTTTTTTCTATGAAATGTAGTCTCCTGAGTAAAAGTTTAGAAATGAAATATGCAACTTCTCTTCTTTCTTCTGAAGTGAATTAAAGTGAAATGACTCCAGGTTTTTACAGAATGAAAAGAGCTTGGGTGAAGTCTGAACATTCAGCCTCCCCAAAGAATAAGCAGATATCTGTGCGTGTACGTTGGGCCCTGGCGGAGATCCGTCGCGGGGAAGGTGTTCCTGACAGCATTCTGGATCTTCCTTGGGTTAGTTTCTAGGGCTCGTAGTTTCTTAGGCCGCAGCTTCCCGTGACTGACAGCATGCCACAGCTGGGTGGCTCAAACAACAGAAATTCATTCTCTCCCCATCCTGGAGGCCAGAGGTATGAAGCAAGGCGTCGGCAGGGCCACGCCCCCCTCAGGGCTCCAGGGGAGAATCCTTTGCCTCTTCCAGCTTCTGGTGGGTGCTGGCCATCCTGGGCGCTCCTTGGCTTGTAGACACCTCTCTCCAGTCTCTGTCTCCGTCTCCACACCAAGTGCATGTGTCTGACTTTCTCTTTCCTTTCTTTTATAAAATAGACACCAGTCATTGGATTTAGGGCCCACCCTGATCCAGTATACCTCATCTTAACTAACTGCATTTGCAAAGGCCCTGTTTCACATCCTGAGGTTCCAAGTGGACATGAAGTTTTGGGAGATGCTGTTCAACCCAGTGCACTTCTTCTGCGAAGCTCTAGTTAGCCCAAACTGATGCTAACAGGCTCGTGCCAGAATGGGTGTCAGCACTTGGTCTTGCAGTCAGAACACGGGGATTTGGCTGTTGGTGATTATTGGGCTGCAGTGCCAGGGAGACGCAGAGACAGTATGGGTTTCTGAGGAAAAGAGGTGCGTTGAGTGGAGTGAGGACTTCCGTTAAATCCTCACATAGTATTTGGAAACTGCATTGGATGGGGAGTGCTGGAGCCGCAGAGAATGGTCCCTGTTCTAGAAACTGAACCAGCATTTCCAGGAGGAGCGCTGAGGTCAGTTTCACCCCCTATTAGAAATGCAGCTGCATGCTAGCCCGCTCAGGAACTAATTTCCTCGTGGAACTTGGTTCTCTAACCCCATGGGGCCTTTACTGCCCTCCACCCTTGTGTGTGTATGGGTCCATCCTTCCCTCACTCTTAGGAACCTGTGGCAGCCTCATGCCATCCTGTTTTGCATGAGATAGAGTCCTAGGTTCATAGCAAGACCTACAAGTCTTTATTAGTCTTTGTAGGAAGCCCACTGCTTCACAGATGTCTTGCAACTGTAACGGTTATGTTTTCTCAAGAATAAGCGCTAAAAAAAAGTTCTTAGCACTTAAAGTGTTCCTTCTGTTTGCAGGCCTCTGTTGGTGTGTGACTCCTGTTTTTGCCCCACCTTCTGCATGCTCAACTTCCACTTCCTAGGGTTTGTCATCCTGATCCTCTCTATAGGCACCTGCCCTCCCAGGCTGGGACCCTCTGCCCTCCTGCTCTTCGTGGCTAACTCAGTTATCCTTTGGGTTTCAGTTGAAAATAGAGTCTACTTGAAGTTGTCTTGCCATACCAGGACTAGTTTGGATGTCGCTTGTCTGTGCAGCTGTGTCCTCAGGTGCACGCCTCTGTCATAGCACCACTTATGCAATGCTGGACCTGGCACCTTCCCCTCCGAGACTGTAAACCACATGAGTTCAGGGGCCATGGCTCTTTTGTTCATCATAGGATCCTCCAGAGCTTTAGCTCACTGCCCAGCAACTACTGGATACTAAATGAATGTTTGTGGCACTTGCCTGTACACACACGTGCTCTGATCATCCTGTGTCCAAGTTCAACTTACAGGACTGTTGCATCAATCACACCTTTCTTCTAGGCCTGCTTCTGGGTGGGCTGGATCCTCAGAGTGTCACTTATCTATCAAAAACGAATCAGCATAGCGTGAACCAACATGTCTTGGGGGACCTGGGACACAGGGATCGTCCTATAAAACACTTCCCAGTAATTAAGGGACCTAGAAGTTGATTTCGATTCTTCATATTTCACGGTTACTAGTCTGATGCTTCTTGATGTGAGCTAGGGCACTTTGATCATCTTCTTTCGAACTTCTTCTCTAGGACCATGGGAAGTTGCCTGCTCTGCATGTGGGAGATCAATCCCATGGCCACTTCAGCCCAGTGCTGTTGCTGGTCGTGATGTTTGGTTGAGAGTAGGGGTATAGACATGTCTTCTTTCCTCTTCTTTGTCATTTTTATCATGCCCAGGAAGTGTCTATCCGTTTGAGTGACAAAACTGTAAACCACGTGTTCTGACAGACCTGGTTCTGGATAGGAAGTTGGTCTGTTCTCTGTTGAAATAGAGTTAACTGACATATTGAAGAGTCTGCTACTCTAGAGTGGGATTATTGATCATTAGTGCTTTATAGGACGTCCTGCAGTGCCTTGTAAGTTTCTTACAGTCAGAGCTGTTGTGTTTTCTTAAAAAAGAAGCAAAGAGGTAATTTTCACTTGACTTTTACAAAAAAGTAATTGTGTAGTTATTTTCAAATGACTTTAGATTTTCTGAGCCAGCAGTCCGAGTTTCAGATAATATAGTCAAGATAAAAAAAAGAAAAGCTCAGTTGAGACGCCCAGAGAGGAGTGGCGTGGGGATGACTCTTAAGCAGGTTCACAGTCACTCTTCTGTTGTAAAAGGAGGGAGAAGAGCTGGAACGCTGCAGTGTGGGGACCTTTGTAGCTGGTGGCAGGACGTTGAGGGGGTTCTCTGAGTTCTGCCTGTCTGTGAGGACTCGGTGTGGCCATCTGCTGGAGTGCGAGGAGCGACGCAGGGCTGGAGGCAGAGGGACAGCGGGGAAGGAGTCCCACGAGCATGCCCGGCAGCCGGAAGGCCCAGTTGATGTTGGTGACCCTGAAAACCTTGGCAATTTTTAAATTTTCTCTGTCAGTGTGCAAAGGCCGAAATTTGGAGTGGAATAGGCAGTGCTTTCTTCCAGGTAGATGGCCCCTGTGTCCTTCGATCGTTCCTGTCTGGCAGAAAACCAGTCTTGTAGAAATTCAGCCAACTGCATCACTCATGCGGCACCTGAGTGACCGCCCTGTGGGACAAACCGGTGACCACCCTCCACGCTCTGGCAGCTTCTCCATGTTTCTCTGGTCACCCTACTCTCCCACTCTGCACACAACCATTTCAGACGCTTTCTGTGCTTCTCAAGCTGCCCACTCCCCCACTTGCCCTCTCTTCCTCATCAGGTGACCTTCCTACTTTACTGAGGACAGAGAAGACAGCAGCCAGGACTCTGGACTCTGTCAGCTTCCCGCTCTGAGACACACACCACTTGCAGCCTCTCTTCTGTCACAGGAGGGGGCTGTCCCTCCTCTCTGAGACCGACCCCTCTATTGGGCTTTGGGTCCTGTCTCCATGGGCCTTTTCCACTATTTGTTTTCTCTCCTGTAGTTTCGGTCTTTCCGTCTCAATGGAATTCTTCCCATTTTTTCTTTCCTGAACTTTTCCTTGAGGTATAACATAGAAACAGATTCACAGATCACAGGGCTACAGCATGAAGAATGTTCATGGCTGTGAGATAACCACATCTGTGTAAACCAGTGCCCAGCTTAGGAAACCACATGACCAGGACCCCCGACATCCCCCTCAGGCTCCTTTCCAGTCATAGCTCCTCTGCCCTCTCTAAGAGCATAGAGTAATTTTGCCTGTTTTGAACTTTATGTAAATAGAGTCATACAGTAAGTTCTCTTGTGCTGGCTTCTTTCAGACTCAGGTGTTAGGTGTTGATTTCCATAAGGCTCAGTCCTGGGGTCCTCTTCACTCCCACCTGGGACTTTCTCCCTGGGATCTGATTCCAGTCCCACTTCAGTTACCATCTAAACACTAATGGCTCACAAATTTGTGTGTTACAAGGTCCTGACGTCTTATCTTAGTGCCCATTCCTTTTATTCAGCTACTGTTCTTGACATCTGCTGTTGGATATCACAGATGTCTAAAGTTGAAATCCTGATCTTAGTCCCCAAACCTTGGTCTTTCCTAGAGTTTTCTATCTTAATGAATGGCTCCAGGTCCACCCAGTTCTTCAGACAAAATCCTAGGAGTCGTCCTTGGCATTTCCTTCTCCCTCACCCACAGTATTCAGTCCAGCACCAGCTCTGATTGATTTCTCTCCTAGATGTGCCTTAAAGCCATTCTCTTCTTTCCATCTACACACTGCTTAGTCCAGGTTACCATCCTTTCTACGCAGATGATCCCCCAGCCTGTTTGCCCTTAGATACTCTTGCTTTCCACCCATGTGGTAAATATATCTTAGCTATGGTTTTCTATTAAAGTGCAAGTCTGTTCCCACTTTAAAACAAACAGAAACTAAGCACTCCAGTGGCTTTCCGTTGCTCTCAGAGTAAAGATCAAGATCCTTTCCTTCTGCTGTGCCCCCTTCTCCGTTCTCATGGTGTGCTGTGCTCCTCCTGGCTCCCTGTGCTGCGGCCACGCTGGCCCTTTTTGCTTCTCATACATACCTTAATCTCTGAGCACAAGTCCTTAGTGTATGCTATTTCCTCGGGGCGAATGTCTCCTTCATCTTGCAGATTCCTCCTCTAGATCTGGGCTCAGCTGTCACTTGTTCGAGGAATCTTCCCCGACCTTCCCGACCAGCTCGGCCCCCACTTCCGTCCCGTCAGAGGCTCCCAGAACACCGCCCAGGGCTGCTTTGTCACACACAGCATAGTTTGGGTTTGACATTTCTCCATGGACATTTTTGCTGAACATTTGCCTCCCCGCTAGGCTGTGACCTCCACAGGGAAGGGACAGGTGTACTTCAGCTGCCTGTTGAGGGCAGTGGCTGACACAGACCCTGGAGAAACGTGTGTTGCTTGCATGACCTGTGGAAGACAGAGACGGAGGAGTTTTCGACAGTCACTGAACTCACTAGTTCTCTGCAGTCGCCACTGGTCAAGGAGCGTTCACTCCAGCAGCAGGGAGAGGGAGACGGCGAACAAGGAGGCACACGTGAACGCACAGAGCGGTGCCGGCGGGCAGGGGGACGGGAAGCAGAATGACAGCCGAGCGAGGTGAGTCAGCTGGAGCGGCTGCTCTCTGAGGAGGCAGCCCTGGCGCCGGACCCACGTGCTGAGAGGACTCGGTGCTCGTGCCCCGGGAGCAGCGTGGGCCGGGGCGTCTGAGGCGCCGAGGGAGACGTGCTTGGCTGGTTTGAGGACGAGGAAGGAGACGAGCGAGGCGCTGTGTGGTGTACAGGAGGGTATGGGCTTGAGAGTGGGCGGAGCCCGCGGCCGGCTGGTGTCCGGCTGGTGCACCAGCGAGAGGAGTGTGTGCTTTAAAGAGGACGGGAGGCTAACCAGGGGAGTGGCGTTGTTTTATTTACGATGTTAGAAGCTTAGGCTGGCTGCTCATGGGGGCCGGACTGTGGAGGAGCAAGAATGACGCCAGAGACAGCTGATGGCGAAGCTGTGGGGACAGTCTGCCTTGGCCAGGGGTGGCTGTAGTGGCGGTGGGGAGACGGGAGGGCGGAGTGGGGTGTATTGTGATGATCTGGATAAGTGGGGGTGCGGGGAGAAGAAGTAAGGCCAGCTCGTCTGGGTGGATGTTGGTGCAGCTTACAAGTGGGGAAGAGTGAGGAGGAGCAGTGTGAGGGGTTTGGAAATGTTTGGAGCAGTCCAGGGCTGGAGGTAAAACTTGGGAGCCAACATCAAGATGGCATTTTAGGTGACGTGACTGGGTGAGATTACTTGGAGAGAGGATATAGACTCAGAAAAGAAGGGTGTCCCTAGTTGGAGCCCTGGAGCACCCCAACATTTAGACATCGAGCAGAGGAGGAGTCATCCCGGTAAAGAAAACGAGGAGTGGCTAGTGAGGTGGGAAGACAGCTGGTGAGGGGCACCATGCTGGCCAAGGAGAGTGTGTCATGTGGTCCCATCAAGTAGACGAGGACGGTGCCCATCAGGTTTGGCACTGTGGAGGTCATGACGGCCTGGGTAAAAGTGATCCCAGTGGGATGTAGAGACGGAAACCGATTGAGAGAATGTGAGGCATGCAGCTCTTTTGAAAAGTTGTGCTGTGAAGGGGAGCAGATATTTTGGCTGAGAGCTGGGGTGGGATGTGGGATCCAAAGAAGTTTGTTTCAGGAAGGGAGATACTGGAACATGTTTGTATGGGAATGGACCTACAGACAGACAAAATTGATGATGACGAAGAAGGAGTCATTGCAGGATTTGCTTTTGAGAAGGCCACAGGAAATGTTGAGTAGGCTGAAGTGGAAGGGCCAGCCCTGGGGAGGAGCAAGGTGCTTACTTGGAGGTGGAGGAGGAGGAGGAGGGTGGCAGAGGGCGTGGGTGTGGGTGCAAATAGCTGAGGGGATTGCCAGCGGGAGAGAGAGGAGATAGCCAAATGATTGCTTCTGTTTTCTTAATAAATTCTCTTGGCAAGTTATCAGCCACAAGTGAGGGAGCTGAAGGGAATATAGAAGACTTGAGAAAAGAGAAGTATGAAGTAGTAATTTAAAATATTGGGAAAGTGTGTGTCCTAAAGATTTTCAGAAGAATTTGTTTACGGCCAGAGCCCATTTGAGACTTGTGATCGTCAGATAAAGCCTGGCGTTATTCAGCTGCTTGGGTGCCGCATGGATAGGTGGAGAACTGGGTTTAAATACGGTCGGGGTGTTACTGCAACAATGTGATGGAGGGAGAAAGTCACAAGAGAGTCAACAGTGACTGCAAGAGAGAAGTTCTCAGGATGGATGAAAGAGGACCGAGCAGGACGAGAACAAGTGGTAGGGTTAGTGGTCCCGAGTCTGCGGGCAGAGAATTGCTGGAAGGGGAGGAGTGCGAGGTGGTTGGAAGATGGGTCGCTTGAACAGATTTTGGAGATGGTGGTGCAGTCGTTGCTGATGGCAAAGCCGTGGTATGACTGTGGAACTGGTGATGGCAGAGGAGAGTGGCTGAGAGAGTGAGTGGAGGGCAGAGCCGTGGAATCTGAGCCAGAGAAGGAAGCGAGGGAGTAAAGACAGACAGGATCTGATTAGTGGGACAAAAAGAGATTAAAAACAGGCTGGAGGTCCTTTGGGGGCAGAGGAAAGGTTCAGGCAGATTAACAGAGTCAGAAAGCTAGAAGAACAGGACGTTTTGGTCAAAGGATGATAAATAGAGTTTCACTGACAATAGATGCATTGCTAACGAACTCGTAGGTTAGCATTCTTGCTGGCGCTGTGTGGTGGTGTGCTTGAGTTTGCATGGTTATGGTGTCAGTGGAAGCAGAGTTTATTCAGCTCTATCACATAGAATGCTGTTGTTGACTGTCTCATGGCTGAAGAGCTTCATTACAGGGACCTTGTAAGTAAAGGCTTAGTGGTTTTTGTTCTTTTTGTTATGGAAAATTTCAAATAAAGTCAAAAGTAGAGGAAATTTAAAAATGGAACCCCGTGTATCTCTTCCCCAGGTTTAAAACTCATCAGGTTTTTGCTGTTCTTGTCTCCTGTACCCCTCTACTTTTGGGTTCACATGAGAAGCCCGTTTATGACTTGTCAGGTTTTGTGACGACTCCAGGTCACATATTGGGTGTTAGCAGTCTCACCAGTTACCTGAGCTCTTGTGCAGCCAACATTTCAAAAAGGAAATAAATACATAATGCAAGTGTCTGTCCTTGAGTTTCCAAAGGATGCTCGTTCCTTCATATTTTGACTGACTGATAGCATATAAAACGTTTTTTGTTTGTGATAGGCCAAGACGTCTACATTATCCTGATTATATAAAAAGAAAACAGATGCAAAATAGTGTTAGGTGACATAACTTGCCTGATGTTCCAGGATCAAGTGGAAATATTTTTAAATCCCTTCTCTTCTTTTGGTTGAACTTCATTCGTACAGCATCTGCCCTTCACCCTGTACTCCCCGTCCTTGGAAGGGCATCGCTGTCCTGTCCCCATTGCAGACCATCTCCCTCACCAGCCCCCATCTCTCGTCTGTCATCAGGTGCCAACAAGACATGGTCCTGCATCTCCCTGGAGCTGCCCTCTGGTCCACTAGTGTGCCGTCTGCAAGCCTGTTTCTTCACAAGTCTGGCTGTGAGATTTAGTTGCTCTGGGGCGGTCTTCTCTTCTTCAGTCAGTGGTGCCAGTTCCAGGTCTGTGTGTCTGTGTGGTTCTTGTGTCCCGGTCATAGTCTCATTCAGAAGAGCACAGATGAGGCGCTCAGCCTTTCTGCTCAGCAGCAGCTGGCTTCACACGTGTGTGCAAAGTCTGACATCGAGGCTTTTGGCTGCTGATTCCTTTAGGAGTGTAATTGGATGTTTCTCCCCTGCCAAATCAGGGTGATTAGTGTTGATTTCATATCCACCCTGTCCTGAGTGTATCCAGATCAGAGTCGGCTTTCTGGAACATCGGTCGCAGTTTCCCAATCTCCACCTCCGTCCTGAATGGTTGGCGTTCCCCTCATGGCGGCACTTAGGCTGCCATCATCCCAGCCCCATGGGCCCCTGTGGGATGCTCTCTCTCAGTGTGTCACATTCGTCGGCTCCTTCATTCTCCACCACCTGCCCTGTGGAGACTGAGTCCTTCTACTTTGAGTTACTGGTTTGCAACCATAGGATCATTTTAACAACAAATCCATGAAAAACTAGCGTACCTTTTTTCCCCAAGCAAAATCATCTCTTTGGTCAGCTGCGTAAAAGGAACATATAAAAGGCACGTAGGAAAGTATGTTTAAATAATCCACATTTCAAAATCCACGTCCAGCCCCCTCCCCAGCACGGCGTCAGGAGCCTCTTCCCAGGGCAGGGGGCTGTCATCTTCACACTCTGCAGTGGACTCAGCTGAAGTTTGAGGAGGAAGTCTGTGTCCTCGCTCTGCACCCTCCTCTTGGCCTTGCCACCTGCAGGCATGACCAGAGTGGGCTCCTCTCTCACGAGTGTATCTGCCTGCAAGGAAAATGGAGGCTGCTGCAGCAGAGTCAGCCACAGCTCGGTCACAGTGTCACCTCCTGGTGACAGTGGTGGTGACTGTGCACCTAGAATTGGGAGCACTTGGCTTGGGCTGGCCTCCAAGGGCAGCAGCTCCATCCTCCCAGCCTCTTAATCCTGCGTCCCCGTCTCCAGTGACCCTGGCCAGGGCCCAGAGCTTTTACTCTCGCAGGACACAGCTTCCCTGTATCTAGGACTCATTTCTTGACTTCCTTGCATTTCGGCATCGGTTGTTTATTAGCTGATCGCTCAGTTTTAACTGTCCTGGGAGGCAGGACTGATCCCGATGTTCTTTGGTGTCTCAAAGTCTAGATGAGGCAAAGACTCCAGTGGACAAACTCCAGGAAGAGAGGGCAAGCTCTTTTTCATGGAAGTTGGGGATTTGAGGCAAATGGGCTAAATTTAAGCTTTTTTTCTTTCAGTTGTCAGCCAAACTCTAACTTTCCAATTTGAAAAGTTCCCCTCAAACGTAGGTTGAAGGCGTAGTCTGCTGGGGCTGCTCCTGAGGCCTCACGCGGAGAAACTAGAGGTGGCCCTGGCAGCGTCAGGTGACCTCAGGGCCAGGCTCCTTCCTCCTCTGGTCACACAGGTTGTCTCGCGGTCGTATGGACTGTCCCCTTGAAAGCCCTCAAGGGACGTTGGATATGAGACGTGTTGAGTGAGAGAATCTTGGCAACGTCGTGCCCTGGGGTCTCGGGGATCTGTGGCTCATCTCTGCTCCCTTGACTTCCGGTCTCCTCTCTGTGTGCGGTGCAGTGGGGCAGGTGCTGTTGAGGAAAGTCTCCGGGGGGGCCCTTTGTGGGGTTTGTCCTTCTGGTGTTTGGTTGGTCACGTGGCAAATTTGTTGGAGTTTCTTTTGCTTTATCTTGTTTTTCTCTTTGCTACAGAACGTAGCTTATCGCCCACCCCCATGGTGAGACCCACAGATGTGCCCCAGCATGTTACCTGGAAGGAGTGACAGTGCTGATTCCTCCCCCAGAGAAACTGGCGGCAGCTCATGTGGGACAACTTAGGAATTTCATGTCGCCAAGTTGGTGTTGAGTTACC
This sequence comes from Equus quagga, assembly GCF_021613505.1. Taxonomy (NCBI): domain Eukaryota; kingdom Metazoa; phylum Chordata; class Mammalia; order Perissodactyla; family Equidae; genus Equus; species Equus quagga. The sequence goes on along the minus strand of NC_060281.1, from coordinate 69,643,076 downwards.
ATCCTGAGCAGAGTCTGCCCCCCTGAGCTGGTCTGGATGGCCGTCCTGCCCCCTGCCGCTTCATTTCCAAGTGCAGGTGCTGGGAGAACCACCACGCTCCTCGAGCCTGGGAGGGAGGGAGGGAGGAGCAGAGCGCACCGCTGCTTCCTCTGTCCTCTGTGTGTCACTGTCCTGCAGCCGTTGCCTTCTCTCTGCTCTCCGGTGCCGTCTGCGCAACACACATTCTCAATGTGCTCAGGATTGACTGGGGAGCCACAGCCGTTTGGGGATGGTTTTTCTGTGGTTCAGTTTCACCTCTGTCCAGTCTGTCTGGTTCTAGGATCAGTTTGTCATCTCAAGAGGAGCAGGAAAAGAATGTCTTAGCATTAGCCAATTTTTTTCTCAGGAAAAACTTCAAACATATACAAAGGTAGAACATTTTATTCATCATCTAGATTTGGCAGTTAGAACAATTTGGCCACATTTGCTTTATGTTTCCTTTTTATGTTTTTGCTGAAGTGTTTTAAGATACAGCTCAAACCCCGTGTCATTTCATTCCTACATGCTTCAGTTTACATCTCTGAAAACACCGCCCCCGACGTGTGTTTACGTAACTGCAGTGCATCGTCACACCTAACGGTTGACAGGATTCCTTGTCTCGTCTGGTACCCAGTCCCTAATCCTGTGTCCTCAGTTGTCTTCTTTTAGCAGCTGGCTTATTTGAATCAGATTCCAAAGAAGGTCCTCATGTTACTTTTGATTGTTATGTCTCAAGTCTCTTTGATCTAGAGCAGCACCCCCTCACGTTTCCCTTCCATTTACTTGTTGCAGAAATGGGCAGTTGTCGTGTGGGCTGGCTCACATTCTGATATTTTTCTGCTTGCATGCTGGTAGTTCCTCTGTCCCTTCTGTTCCTTCAAATAAAAGTGAACTCTAGAGGCTTGGTTAGATTCTGGTTCAGTCTTTTGGCAAGAGTGTTTCTAGGTGATGCTGTACATCTCTTCTTGCATCATGTTGGGAGGCTCACCAGGTCTGGCTGTTCCTCCTTGAGCTGTGCTAAGACTGATCAGTGGGTTCAGGGGATCACAGCCTGATCCTTGCGATGAAACTTCCTCATCAGCCTTTCCTCTCATGTTTTCGCCTGCTTCTTATCGTGGCCTGAATGAGGTATGTCATTAAGGGTACACGTTTATTAGCTGGGTTGTTGCATTATCTTGAAAGATAGTTGATAGAGGAAAGAAAGGATGGATGCTTGATTCTTTCCTTTTAATTGCCAGTTTTCAAAAAAGGTAAGAAGCTAGTGTCTTAGTTACTTCCAGTTTTGTCCAGTGCCTGGAGTCTCTCTGCCTCTGTGTGCTCCCGTTTCTCACTGCACTCCTCCCCGTGCCCCACCCCGTGCAATCGTCAGGAACTCATGGTGTTTTGTATATTTAATGTGTTTCAGTAGATTGCATTCATTATTCGTTTTGATGCTCAGTTGTCCCATTTTTGGCCAGTGGGAGTCTCTTCGTAAATTGGCATCTGTGTTCCTTTGGCATGACTCTTGTGTTCTGGTGTAACAGGATGTTCCAGGCTCATTTTATAAAATGCTACTCTGGCCTCAAAACCAGCCCTTCTCTGAGGATCCCTGTGCCATTTGGTGGGAAGGGACCATTGATCTCAGTTGTCATTGCTTCCAGGCCTTTTTGGTGGACAGAGCTAAAAAACAGACATGAATTCAAACTATTTCTAAGTCAAATTTTATGTTATAGGACTTTTTTCCTTAACTTTGATTTTATATTTATATCTCATTTCCCTTTATATTGAATTTTAGTTCCTAACAACGTTAACATAATTACTTACTTGTATTATCCTACTTTATAAAAACACCAATGTTATTATAACAGTTAAACTATTGAAAAGAAGTTTGGTTTCTTTGCAGCTGTATTTGTCAACAGTGTATGTCCTTCTGAGAATGTGCAATCAGTATAGTGTTCTCAAAAGTCATTTGTGGATATGTCACTAACTTGAAAGTTAAGGCTCATTCCTTTCATTTTGTTTTAAAATTTTAGGGATTGCTTTTGTTTTTTATTTAATTTTTTGAATAAACATTTATATTTTCAAAGTCAAAACTGCATAACAAGGTACGTTGAGTTTTACTTGGTCGTTTTTGCCTTCCTCCCCGATAGATAACTGTTTAAATTCAGTTTTGTATATTCCTTGTCCATGTTTATTTTTATACGTCATGTAAACAAATACATAAATACATTCCTATTCCCTTCCTTTTTTGCACAAAAGATAGCAGAGTTTATATACTATTCTATGCCTTGCTCTTCTTTAGTAAGCCACGTTACTTGGGTTCACTCCCTGTCAGTGCATGTGCTCTTCCTCAGTCCCTGTCTTAAATGGCTAAGCAGTATTTCATTATGAGGAAGTACATAGTTGATTCCACCAGTCCCCTGTGGATGGGCCTTGGGCTGCCTGCAATGTTGCTGTGACAGATACTGCCATGAATAAGCTGGGCCAGCAGTACTTTCCTATTTTTGTCAGTGTATCTTGGGATAGATCTCTAGAAGTGTAATTACTAGGTCAAAGGAGAGATGCATTTATAATTTTTATACTGAGAATTCTATTTCTGTTGACTCTCTTTTTCCTGAAATTTTGGTTATCTAGTTGAATTTCATTATTCTAACACTTCTACCTAGAAGCAGTCCAATTTGTTTTGCTGCTTTAATGTTAAATCTCCTCAGTCACCCAGGTGCCCCGTCTCTGTGTGGAACATGTCATTGACAGTGTCCTTGTGAGATCTGTTAATTGCATTGAATGAATTAATTGAAGTATCACTTACTGAGTATGGAATACAAGAGATGAAAAGATGGCTAAGACATGGTCCTAAACCTCAGATTTCAGATTGAATATTTTGGGATTTATTTTCTTCTATTTCCTCTTCATTCTATTTGTTGTATATTTGTCCCATGTTAGTTGTCAGCAGACTGGTGATGAGGCACTGGGAAGTGCACCTTTATCTGCTCCCCCAGGATGAGGCAGGGATGTCTGTTGGGGGGAGAGGGTGTCATGAAGTACTCTCCAGGTGCATTCGACAATATTAATTGCACGCCTCCCCTTTGCCAGAATATAGCAGTGAGCAGCACACAGAGTTCCTCCCTTGTGGTGTTTACATCTCAGTGCAGGCAACAGATCAGAAACCAAGCAATAATAAGATAATTACAAGTTCTCTGTGCTTTGAAGGAATCAAATAAGAGATTAAAATAGAGTCTTAGCCAGGGGCCTCCTTTTGGTAGAGGGTGGGGGCGGCTGACATAGCAAGTCACACACCAGGTTGGAGAGAGAGCATTTCAGGCACAGGGAACAGCATGGACAAAGGCCCCGAGGCAGGCACTGCCTTTGGGGGTTTGAGAACTGGAACAAAGCACAGTGAGGTGGGGGAGAGTGGAGGCAAGGTCATGAAGGAGCTTGGGTTTTAAGTTAAGGATTTGGATTTTAAGTGCATCAGGAAACCATTGAGGGCAATTAAGCAAGGGAATGACATTGGACACCGATATGTCATGTATTTATTCTTTGTATAGATTGAAAGGCTACTCAAATAAGATGTTTTAGCTCCTTCTGGAGTTCAGAGGGGAGCTGCTTCTCATACTCAGGTGGAGGTCTTCGGAGGATTTCCTTCCTTTTTCAATGATATTCCCTTGATGTTCAGATAATTAGTCACTGGTTGTAATTGCATTATATACTTGGGCTATAAACAGGAGTGTGATATGTACAAATTCTCTTCTTCAGACCTGCAGATCCAATAGAGACATCTCTCTGGGAGATAAGGGAGCTTCTTCCTCAAGATCCAGAAAGGTCTGTGTTACTGCTGTCACATTTATGTGACGTTAATTGTGTAATCAATTATGGAATCAGTAGCAATTTCCTGGACAAAAAAAGGCATTTTCAGTGTATTTCTGTTTTTGTTCCAGGAGCCTGGAGTGACCCCTGTGTTGGGAATCCTCAGAAGGAAGGGCTGACGCGCCTGGAACCCGAGGAGCTCGCTTCCTGGGAGGCTCCTGTCTGATGTGGAGGAGGCAGAAGGCCACACTGACGCTTCCAGGGCCGGCTACAGGGGATCGAGACCGACACGCAGTGTCTTGCCGTCTGCTGCAGGGGACGCTGTGCAGTCCTTTTTCTAGAAGTGAGAAGTACGAGATTATTCTGCAAGAGGAAGATTCCAGGGGCTTAAAAACGCAAAGGTTTGCACCTTGGGAGCCCCTTGGAATGTTGACAACTCAGGATCTAAGAGAGAGTTCTGTGTTAATGAGTTACAGAATTCATGTGGGAGGAAATGTCACTTTATAATCAATAATAATACTGAGTGAGGAACACTATGCAGGAAGAAACCTTCTGTAGAAGGACAGGCAGGGAGAAGCTTAGGCCGACCTTAAACCTACCGATTAGAGCAAGCCTGAGATAAACTGCTAAAATGGCCAAATAAGAGACTCAGCGAAGTAGCAGTCGTGTAACTGTAGCAGTTGTAAGGAAGTTTTCTCCTCTAAATCACGATACCAAATAGGAAAGATGATCTACAAGTGCCCCATGTGTAGGGAGTTTTTCTCTGAGAGAGCAGATCTTTTCATGCATCAGAAAATTCACACTGCTGAGAAGCCCCATAAATGTGACAAGTGTGATAAGGGTTTCTTTCATATATCAGAACTTCATATTCATTGGAGAGACCACACAGGAGAGAAGGTCTATAAATGTGATGATTGTGGTAAGGATTTCAGTACTACAACAAAACTTAATAGGCACAAGAAAATCCACACTGTGGAGAAGCCCTATAAGTGTTACGAGTGTGGCAAAGCCTTCAATTGGAGCTCACATCTTCAGATTCACATGAGAGTTCATACAGGTGAGAAACCCTATGTCTGTAGTGAGTGTGGGAGGGGCTTTAGTAATAGTTCAAACCTTTGCATGCATCAGAGAGTCCACACCGGAGAGAAACCCTTTAAATGTGAAGAGTGTGGGAAGGCCTTCAGGCACACTTCCAGCCTCTGCATGCATCAAAGAGTCCACACAGGAGAGAAACCCTATAAATGTTATGAGTGTGGGAAGGCCTTCAGCCAGAGCTCGAGTCTCTGCATCCATCAGAGAGTGCACACCGGGGAGAAGCCCTATAGATGTTGTGGGTGTGGGAAGGCCTTCAGCCAGAGCTCAAGCCTCTGCATCCACCAGAGAGTGCATACTGGGGAGAAACCTTTTAAATGTGATGAGTGTGGGAAGGCCTTCAGTCAGAGCACCAGCCTCTGCATCCACCAGAGAGTGCACACAAAGGAGAGAAACCATCTCAAAATATCAGTTTTATAAAGCGTTTCGCTAAGAGTTAAAAATCTTAAAACCCATAAGTGCCACTAGGAAGGAAACCCTGTAAATACCTACATTGACCCAAGAAATTTTTACAGCAAGCCCCAGCAGAACATTCTTTTCAGAGAGGCATCTGTGAGGTTGACTTTTTGATTCACGCCAAGTGTGATCCACAACTTGACTTGTGAATCTGGAGTCCCTCAGAGTGTCTGCCCAAGACGGGCTGTGAGGTCCCAGGCGTGCATGTGCATTTCCTGGGATTCCAGCACAACACCTCAGTCGTTGAAATACCGCACAGGAAACCATGGTCATTGCCCAGCCTCCTGAGTCACCTTCTGTCTACACTTTACCTGGAAGCTACCCCAGATACCCCGTCTTCGGGAGCTCATGCCCGGCTTCTCTTGATTCAGGCATCCTGGTTAATGCATTTGAAAATGGACAGCTCCCACTAAGATAGTGTTCTGGTATCTCTGAGGTTACCACTTAGCCCCTGCATATCTTTCCATATATCCCATTATTTCTGAACCCGCTTTACCCATATGTCCTCAAAATACCCATAAATATCCACCCCTTCCTAGATGGCATTATCTTTCGTTTTAGGTTTCAGGTGACTCATAATTTCCATTCACTTGGCCTATCAGAGAAATCATTAGCAGACATACATGCCCTTGAACTTTTCTTGATTTTTTTTAATTTTGTGGATTCTGCTAATCACTGTGTCTCTGTTAGACTTAATTTTCTAGTGGCTACATCACATATTTTTAACTTGAATTTTTTTGGAAATAGCTGAATGTAAATAGGGAGGAAGAAGCAAGCAAAGTTGGAACATTCCTCCATCCAGAACTGCCCTCTCGGGCACCTTTTGTGACATGTGGAGCTCCTTACTAGCTAGGGGAGACCACTGGAGACATGGATGGTAGGAGTCACTAATAATAATTAGTCTCTGTTTCTGTAATTTTGGGCAATAATGTGTAGGAGTCCTTGCTACTCCTTCATTGAGGATTACGTATCAGTTCCTTTTCAGGCATCACTGTCTGTGTTAATCTATCCTCCTTTTTTCCTTCATTCATTCAACAAGTATTTATTGAACACCTCCTACATGCCAGGCATGTGCTCGGTGCTGGGAGTGCCACTGAGTGAGACAGACAAGGGCCCTGCTCTTATGGAGTTGACTTCTGGTGGAGGAGACAGATGATAAGCAAGTAAACAAATAAATGACGTAGTGTGAGATAGTGATTAAGTGCTATGAAGAAAATAAACTAGGGTGATGATTTAGTGTGGTGGGTGGGGTGGGGGGGGCAGTGTTAGGTAGCGGTCAGGGAAGGCCTTTCTCGGGTGGCGGTGGATGGGAGCGGAGGCCCAGAGCATTGGCTGCAAGCGCAGGCTGGGGGTGGCCCTGCCATGGTCTCGGGAGGGGAGGTGGGGAGCGAGGAGCGCAGTGAGCGTGGGAAGGGGGGAGACGCTGAGGTGCTCCGTATCCCAACCTTTATAGGCCTTTTTTTTTTTTTTTTGGCTAGATTGATATTAAAAACTCATGTGGAGGAACTCAAGGAATGTTTAGAAGACCAAAAGTCCCCAATGACAAGAACAAAAGCAACTAATTTTTAACTTTGTTTCTCTTCTCATTCCTGTTTTCGTTGCTTTCCCACATGTAGTCCTTTTGCTCAGGAAGTCTTTGGGGAAACTGAGGCTCTTTGAAGCTCTGAAATGGGGGTCAGGTTAGTGGTGTCTGTCAGCTGTCTATGGGGATGGAAAATGAACTCCCCAAAATAGTCATCGAAATGCTGAAACAAAGCGTGATTTCTCTTCATATTTGAATTAATTTCTTCTGTTAGACTGGAAGGGGTTTTTGTATAACTAACACCTCAACGTGTAAAGGAGATTGAAAAGGAGCACACAATTTAGTGGGTGGGCCTGAGTGGAGCTGGCATTTGCGGGTGAATTTGTCGCTGTCTGGACTTGCATCCAGACGTCTCTGTAACAGGCCTTGGGAAGTCGCTTCTCACGCATCTCCTTTCACAGAGGGCTGGCATCGTTATTCGAGTGAGCCCCTTCCAGGCCTGAACTCCTCGACTGCGATTTACTGTGGTGTCTTACCCCTCTTTCATGTCACAGTAGTGTGGAGCACTAGAGAAAAGCCTAGACTTTTAGTTGATAGAGAGCCAGTTGAAATATCATTGATAGAATTTTAGTTTTAGGAAAAATTGGTTTGATTTCTAGCTTTATTACTATTAGGTATATGAGCTTGGGCAAATCGCTTAATCTTTGAGTCTAGTTTTCTCACTTACAAAATGAGGATATTAGGCTAAATGATTTCCGAGTTTCCAGCTAGTCCTAGAGTTCTATATTTCTACATAGTTGAATTATTTTATCATGCTGTTGCTGGGGAATATGACTAACACTTTTGAAGCTACTAATTTTATGTCAAGCTTTAAAGTCCATAATTGTTATCTTCGGAAAATATTATTTGACCTACAGTATGTCCAAATCAATTTAATAAAATCACTTTATAACGGGGTTCTGTGCTTGACATGTAGTTGTGTGAAGTCAGTGGCTATCATGTGTATGTCTGTGTGTGTGTGTGTGTGTGTGTGTGGTGCGGTTGACTTTTGCATTATGCCTAAGGTGACCATATAATTTATTGCCCAAACTAGGCACTTAAGAGCAAAGGGGTGGGCGTGCGATTAATACTTGAATGAGGACAACATACCTAAACTGGGACTGTCCCAGCTAACCAAGTTGTGGGGACACCTTAGCCCAGGGGTCGCGCGGCCCAAGCAGGTAACAATGACTAAATTGCCTATAAATTGCAGGAATAATTCAAAGAGGAGTCATAAGGGCCGTGGCTGTGGCCGTTTGTTCCCATGTAGTCTGCCTTTTTAAGAAAAAACCAACAATCTAGACTTTTACATAAAATTTAATGATTTTTAAGTGTTGACTGTGAATTCACGTTCCCTGTGTGATCCATTTTGGTCATTTGTATTATCTGCCTGGTGCCCATAGGCTTTTATTTCACTTTCAAACTCCTGGTAAGGGATGACATGCTCTTAGCTAAAGCTGTGGTCGCCCGTGTTCCATGCAGCATCTCTGACAGTAGTCTGGCATCTGCTGGCTTTGAGGGGCAGGTCTGCACTGTGCTTCCACTGTCGAGGTGGGAGCCGTCCAAACTGGCCCTTTCAATGTGAGTGGGTGGGGAAGAGAGGTCACATGTGAGCCCAAGTGTCACCCATCGGGTCACTCCTGGTGCCTGCTAGGATTTAGGGGCTGTGAGAGAAGAAGGCAAGGCTGACTTCACAGTTTCTAGCGGGAGCCTGAGTCCCTGGCACTTTGCATCTTTAAGACAGGAAGTCTCTCGAGTCAGCCCAGCAGCGTTCAGAGGGCCCACTGTCTGAGGACGTGGGTGGACGGCCTTGAGGAAGATATAGAGGGATTCTCGGGTGTTGCATGAGCTTGGACATGATGCCGTCCAAGGGACCTTCCAACTCTTGCTTCTCTTATCCTAAAACATGTAAAATTACTAAGCACTTTTTCTGTACAGTTGGCTATTATTCTCAGGAATTTGACAAAAATAGGTGAATGGAAAGCAAATATCAGAAGCAGATGGCAAAGTGCTCCATGGTAAAGTCAAACCCCTAGGGGAGGGTGAGAAAGAGGCTGATGGCATCACAGGCAGGAGCCCAATCTCAACAGCACTGCCGAGCGAGGCGTGTGGGTGAGAACTGCAGGGGGGAGAAATGAGGGCCACTCAGCCCGCCCTCTGGGACCGCGTGCGGTTTGTTCTCTGAACCTCAGGGTTCTCATCTGTAAAATGGTTTTGACGGTACCTAACTCGTGAGGGAGTTGGAGAACTGAGTAAAGTAAACGTGTACAAAGAGCCTAGCATTCACTAATCCAACAGAAAAAATACTAATCCCAGTTGCCTGTTAAGGAAGACGAGTCATGTTACTTGGAGTTCTTTTTCTGATGAGCACTGTGATGGGTTTGGGCATCTAGATTTGGGGATAGGGCTGGAGAGGACTGAATTGCCCCATGTGATAAGAGAGAGAAGAAGTTGAATGCCCCAGGATAGTCTGGGACGAGAAAATGCAAGTAGAATGGGAGAGGGACTCGAAGAGAGGGCCCCAGTGGGCTAGGATGGCGTGAGGTGGCATGCTTCTGTCCACGAAGCCTTCTGGCCACAGACCCTTCCCTGCAGTCTTGGGGTGCTTGGTCTGAGTGGACTCCTCATGGAACTTGTGGGAGCCGAGTGCTGTGTTCAAGCTGAAATGGGGCAGAACCTAAGTATCACACACAGATAAGTGCAGGAGACAGGAGAGGGTGGCCAAAGACCATCAGCGCCACGGGATGCGCGGGAGTCCTCAGGGAGCATCAGGCTTCCGCAGGCCTGGTCCCCCAGCCCTGAGGTGCAGGGCGAATCCGGAGATCCCGGGCCTTGTGTTTATTCTGCATGTCAGCAAGAGCTGGGCGTAGGCCTCCTGGAAGGCGACTGGCATACCAAAGCTGCTTTACTGCTCAGATTTAGGCTTATGCAAATTATATACTTTTTTAGAGTAAAATAAAAGCATGTATAGGTTGCTCTTACTGATTTTCAGGTGAATTTATACATTTTATAGATTGTTGTGTGTATACCCTGCCAGTTATGTTTCCTAAATCCTGCTTCCGGGAGTGGGTTCACTCAGGCACTTCGTCCCTCCTCCGTGCTGGCTTGGCCCGGTCTTCTCTGCGTCATGAGTTATGGTGGGAGGGTTGTGTTGGGAGAGTTTTTAAACCTAGAATCTGTAAATGAGTTTCAAAGACGTCTAGAACCTTCTTAAATTGTATCCAAAAGTCTTTGTGTATGTGGGTATATGCATTTTTCTGGGAACTAGGACTTTCATTAAGTTTGTGACTCTAATAGATAAAGAACATTGATTGATGAAAATCATCTGATTTAGCCGCACAGTTATTCACTGTGCTGGGACCTCAGGCAAAGGAGCACCTAAGAGTTCAGAACGGTGCTGAGTCACTGGACCAAATAGAAAATGATGGGTGTAATAAGTAGAAGGAAAAAGAACACTGTGCTGGGGTGTGAAGAAAGATAGAAAAGGCCATTGGCATAAAACGAAAGATACATGTGCACGTGTTGTCGCATTGGGCTCAGCGGGTAAACCGTGTTATGGTATGAGGTACCAGGCTCGCGGGAGAGGTTCTGTGAGCAACGTATGAAAGTGCGTGTGGTGAGAACACCAGGTGCTTCAGAGGGACTGGCTGGGGTGGGAAGAATTGACCGCATGCATGAAAGCATGGGGGCTACAACTGAGGCTGCCTCTTGGTCGCAGAGGAGGCACTTCCTTCTGTAAAACTGGAGTGAGGTCCCCAGTGCTGGTGGGGTTTAGATTCTCAAATAAACCTATGCAGATCGCTTGCTGGTGTGTTCTTCCATGTTTCATTTCTGTGTCCCACTTCACTTGCCTGGAGTACAAAATTAAGGTAATATTTCTTCTTAACGTTTAAATCAGTCACCTTGAGCCTTCCTCCTGTTTATCCCCAAAATGTCGTTTTTACCCCTGGCACTCTCCTGTGCTTGTGTGCCCCCTCCCCCCATTCTGAGATAAACTCAGGACCCGCAGGGACTTAGTCCAGAGGCTCAGTCCTCCCTCCAGTGCCCTGGGAGAAGGCACTGGGGATTGTGACTGGTGTACCAGCAGCCGTGTTTCCTGTACTGCTGTTCCTTGCGCTGTCACTGTTGCAAACAGTTAGTGATCAGAGAACTGTGAATTCTCTCTGTGTTGCACACCGAGACAGCTACTTGATCCAGCAAAGATCAGGAGAAGAAATGAAAAGAAAGAACTAGAAAGTATGAAATAACATGGCAGGAGTAAATTTAAACATAGCATTAGTCATAGTAAGTGTGAATGGGTTAAATTCTACTATTTACAGACATTTTCAAGTGGAATTATAAACTTCACCACAAGTATGTGTATAGGTTGATTATAAGAGGTGATCGGGGGGCCGGCCTGGTGGCACAGCGGTTAAGTGTGCACGTTCCACTTATCGGGCCGGCGTTTGCTGGTTCAGATCCTGGGTGTGGACATGGCACCGCTTGGTAAGCCATGCTGTGGTAGGCGTCCCACATATAAAGTAGAGGAAGATGGGCACAGATCTTAGCTCAGGGCCAGTCTTTCTCATCAAAAAGAGGAGGAATGGCAGCAGTTAGCTCAGGGCTAGTCTTCCTCGAAAAAAAAAAATAATGAAAGATTGAAAATAAAGGAGTGGAAAAATCTTCAGGAAAATACTAGCAAAAAGAAAGCAAGTGAGGGAAGTGGTGTCAGTCGAGAGAATTTGAGGCAAAAAGCATCAATTTATGAAAAGAATAATTTGTTAGGAAGGTAAAATACATGGTTGCGTACCTTCTTCAGCTCACAACATAGCTTTGAAAGATAGTTTGTGTTTTTAGAAATACAATGAGATACTGAGTAATTCCCAATCATGGCAGGGTAATGTTGATTCTCATCTCAGAAATCTCCAAATCAGCTGTTAACAAACTTGATCTGTCAGCTGTCTGTGAACTTTGTGCCAACAAACCCTCTTAGAACATTCATGAAAATTGACCATGTTTTATGCCAGGAAGAGAATCTCAGCAAATTCCAAAATGTGGAAATCTCACAGGAACGCATTCTCTAACGTGATAAAAATCAAGTTGCTGAAAAAGAACCAAAAATTCTATCTACTTCAAACGAACAAAACAACCCCCCCCCCCCCCCCCCCCCCCCCCCCCTAAAGAGGAAACCAAAACAAGTGCACATCCTGTTGGGTGGGACCAAAATGAGTAAATTTTATAGCCTTGAATTAATTTATTAGATAAGTATTAAAAATAAAGCAAGCCTTCAGACTAACAAGCTGGAGGCCTTTGTGGAGGTCGTATGCTCCTGCTCCTCTCACCTATGACTCTACTGAGTCATTTGGAAAATAAGGGTAACACAACATGCAGGCTGCTGGCCAGGCAGAGGAGGGCCCTGCCGCCCGAGGAGCCTCCCTTAGGTGGGGTTGCCAGATGAAACGCAGGATGCCAGTTACGTTGCCATTTCAGTTACTTGACAGGCTAAGAACTATTCCTTGTTTATTCACTGTTAATCTGAAATTCACATCTAACTGGGTGCCTGTGTTTTTATCTGCCTGTGGGAAGGATGGTGACAGGCTCTAGTGTTCAGGGCCAGGTGTCATAGAGAGTGCAGGAGACCCCAAGGATAGCTGTCCTTAGTGGAGTGGATGGGGAGCCCTCTTGGGCTGGACACAGGGTGTAGAGAGACCTGGCTTATTTCTACAGTAAAGAGAGACACTGCACACCCCTGGTGCCATGCTCCCCTGGGAGGGGAGAGAGGGAAGAAGGTTCTGAGTTCACAGGAATGAGTCAGATCCAGGGACACCTGGACCTCAGGGAATGGCTGTGCATGCGCAGGGGACCAAAGCCAGGGCCACCCTTGGCCAAGCATCCATCTCCCCCAGGGGTTGGCACCTGGACTAAACCGACTTGAGACCAACTGCCTACCCCAAGGTTGTCCACAGCGCCACCCCAAGGCACTGGGAAGCAGCAAGCAGTGGACTGGGAGACCGCTGGGGTGCGCCTCCAGGGGATTTCTGGGATTCTCTAAATGTTAGCGTTATGGAATAATTCAAAGGGGGAAGAGGAGGAAAGCGAATGAGGGAGATCCTAGACTTTACCTGCTCTGAGGATGCTCGAGTGATACTGCTCACACCCCTAGGGTTCATCCTGGGTTTATTCACGTACCCAGCAAAATGCTGGTCGTCTGTGATGTGCCAAGCACTGGGCTGGGGCTGTGTGAGTGAGAAGAGTCAGCCTGGCCTCAGGGCCCTGGGCCTCAGGGCCGCAGGACCCAGACACTATGGAGGTGCGTGGTGTGGTGGGTGGGAGCCCAGGCTCCCTGGATTCAGAGTCCCTCCACCATGTCTAACTGTGGCCTCGGGCAAGTTTTTTCCCCTCCCGAGCCTCACTTTTCTCATCTGTAAAACTGGACGGATGAACGAGAGTCTGTACCCCACAGGATAGTCATGAGGCTGAAATGAGCTTCCACCTGTGCGGTCCTCGGCTTGGCGCCCAGCACGGCGTGAGAGCTCGCTGGGTCTCAGTGTTACTGCCACCATCCCAGAGAAGCAGCAGCAGTCCCCAGTGTTGTTTGGATCTTCCGGGAAGGATGGCATTGCCCCGCAGAGCTGGCTGTCCCCAGTGAAGATGGCACCAGGTGTGCCAATGCCCTTGGTTGTGGTGGAAGCGATTGTGATGGCAGTGGGGTTTGGCAGAAGCACAGAGATACCTGGCAATGAGGCTCCAGCCTCCCTGTCCTTTTGACTCAGACTGGCACTCACACCATTGACCCCCCTGGTTCCCAGGCCTGTGGGCTTGGCCTGGAGCCCCACCACCAGCTCTCCTGGGCCTCTGGCTTGCAGACGGCAGATCCTGGGACTTCGGCCTCCACACTCGTGTGAGCCCGTCCCTCATAACCTCTCTTGCTGTATGTCTCTGAGTATCCTGTTGGTTCTGTTTGTCTGGAGAACCCTGGCTAATGCAGCCCCTGATTCGTCTGGGACTTGAGGCAAGAGCACGACTAGAGACCACGTCCCTGTGTCTACACCTGTGAAAGTTATAAATCAGGGCTGGTCCAGAGGTGTAGTGATTAAGTTCACACACTTTGGCAGCCAGGGGTTTGTGGGTTCAGATCCTGGGCGTGGACCTATGCAGCACTCATCAAGCCGTAATGTGGTGGCATCCCACAGACAAAATAGAGGAAGACTGGCACAGATGTTAGCTCAGCGACAATCTTCCTCACCAAAAAAAAAAAAGTTATAAATCAGGTTAACCAAGTGTTCAATAAAATATGTTCTGTTCACCTATTGGAAGGCCACTCAACTTCAGAGTGACTCTTCAGAGTTCTGCACTGGTCATGGTGGTCCAGGAGGGTAGGCACCCCAGCCCACAGTCCAAGTACTGGCCGTTCCCCACCTCCTGCCCCCTGCTGCCCCTGTAGCTGCCCCTTTGTCAGTCCTTGGGCTGGGGTGTCTATACCGGCAGCCCACTCTGAGGAGGGTGCCCAGAAGGAAAGCCTCACACTGGCCCTGAGGGCAGGCTGTTTGGGAAGGAAGCTCCAGGATGGGGAGATTTGGAGCATGGTGTAGAGGCAGGGCTCTGGGCTGGCACAACCCCTTGGCCCCGGGAGGGTCTGAGATGGGCCTTGTTTATAAAGTGTGGGGCCCAAGCAGGGGCCCCTCTTGACCAGGTCCGAGGGTAGTGCAGACTGATGGTGAACCTTCAAAGATTTAGTTAGCGAAGGTATCAGGCAAGACCAGCCCGCCTGAAATTTCTGCCCCCTGTGAATAAACACAATATTTATCAAACAGTCATTTTGAGGAAAAAGAAATGTAAGAAGAGTCCATGAGCTCCAGTCTTCCATCACACAGTATTCTTAGGTCTGTTTCCCGTTTCCCCAGTGTTCTGGCTTCACGTTGGCCACGTTGTTTGACCTTCTCAGACTGAGTGGCAGGAAGACGTGTGAATAGCTCTTTTCAGCGTAAGTGTTTCTATGTCAACGAAAGAGCTAATCCAGATCCTTGAGAGATCCTTGAGCTGCAAGATGCCTGGGAAATATAGATTGTTGTCAACCTCATGTGCCCAATGCCGGAAATTCTTGAAGGCTTGAGAGGCCACTGTCATCAGGGACCACCATGGCGAAATGGCTTGTGCTCCTCATCAGCACTTCAGTGTCAACCAGGGTCTCTTCTCTTTTTCTCACGCTCTCAGAGAAAATGCACAGCACATTACCAGTCCCCCAAAGTCCTCCGGCCTTCTCATAATTGCCCCTGAGTATTGACACAGTTTTAATATTCAATTTCAATATGCAGACTGACGGAGCAAAGCAATGACTCTAATCCCCACAAGTATGGAATAATAAAATAGATGCATTGCTTCAGAATTAATTATATTTTATTTGCCTTCATGATTTAGTTTTGAATAATATAATTAAATTAGCTTACATTCCTTCAGCAAATATGAGTTATGTAGGTGGTTGGGAAAGAGCCAATAATTTGGTGGAAAAAAGCCAACTTGGGCTTTGTTTTCTTTTTCCCTTTGTGAAGAATAGTAATCTAGAAGTCGCTGATTCCCTCATGGATGGCTGGATGTTGGTCAGATACTAAAGAGTTTAGGTTCTCTGTACACTTTGGGGTAGTTATTAAGACCACAAAATAGCGAGAGATGTTTGTTTTTTCTTTTACAAAACAAATGAAACAAAACCTCTAAGATTGAAGAGCAGTTTGCTTTGTTTTACGCTTTTCTGGAAACAGTGTTGCCCTTGCCTTTATTAGAGTTGATGCATTTTAACACAAAACTAAACAAAACAGCCCCCCCCCCCCCCCCCACACACACACATTTTATGAGCATGGCTGAGTTAAGCGCCACAGTGATTTTACAGAGGGAGATAGGAGACACTAAGCGTTACACACCTGGCAGTTCCATGCTACGTGGCTGAAGAGGCTCCATGTTAAGTCCGTACTTATTTTGGGTCCAGCGAGTTGGAATGGAGTCATTTCGCTTTGGAAAATGAAGCAGATGTGGCTGGAAATGAATGGACATGCCCCCTCTAGTGGTCAAAGGGGGTGGGTCCTTTGTTTTGTCCATCCCAGTCCCCAGCCTCCATGCAACTTTCTAAACATTTTTTCCTTAGAGGGGGCGGCGAAAAACTGCCCTTCTCCACTTCTTCTCTGAATTACTTTTAAAAGATAGTTTTTTGTTGTTCACAAAACATTTTTCTGACCCACCACAAATGGTGTGAAAGCAACTACTGGGTGTCATAAAACTTCATGGTCCCAAATTTTAACCCATTCTCTCTCCACTTTATGCTTTTCTTCTCTAATTCAAATGTTGAACCTCATGCCCCAAGTCCATTTACTTTGTTTCACATATTTAAACTCTTTGTTAATTCTTTCCAAGTTCTATTAATTATATCTAGGCTAGTTCTTTACTGATCACTTATTTAAAAGATATAATTAATAATGCTAATAAGACCTTTTTTGTGCAAAAGGTAATATTATATAAAAAATAAAAGCGCGTTGTGATTTCCTCAGGCCATTTCTCTCGGATAATATAAAATGAAAATTAATAGCCTAGAGTATAATCCTGAAGTTACAAACCATTATTTCATTTGTGCTGAAGATTGAAAACATAGGTTGCCTTCCAAGGACTCAGACCATTGCACGTAAATCATACCACAAATGACTGTGTTTAACAAACCTCTATAAACAACCGCTTGGTGAAGCGTGCCGGGAATCGTCTCTCGTAAGACAGCCTATTGATAAAGCAATTCTTTTTGGCTCTAAAGATCCCCAGCACATGTGTCGGCAGATTAACACTATCTCCCCTTCTCTTTTTCCTGTGGGGCTCATCACTGATCGTGATCTGACCAAGAAAGTTCTGCCAAAAATGTAAGAATGCTGAAAAGATGGATAGATGGCACAGTGGCACAGGAGAGCAGATTTTAGCTGAGAGACCAGAAAAGCTTACGCAGAGTTAAAAAATTCCTTCTTCTCTGCCTCCTTTTCTCCCTTCAAGGTAACAATATGTGGAACGTTATAAACCACTTTTATATTTTAGAAGTTGACCTCCCTATCTTAATGTACATATCATTGCAATGGTCATAGCAACTCAAAGGGACAAAGGTATTCCATCTCCCTTTACGCATGGGACACTGGGAAGAGTGTTGAGTGACCTGCAGACAGGAGGAGGCAGAGCTAACCAGAACCCCCGTATCCTGAAATTACCATGTGATCCAGCAATCCCGCTTCTGAGTACATTCCCCAAAGAATTGAAAGCAGAGACGCGAACATTTGTGTACCCGTGTTCATAGCAGCATGATTCTCAAAGCCAAAAGGTGGAAACAGCCCAAGTGTCTGTCAATGGAAGAACAGATAAAATGTGGTCTAATTATACCATGGGATGTTCCTCAGCCTTGAAAAGGAAGGAAATCCTGACACCGGCTACAACATGGATGAAGCTGGAGGACATTGTGCTGAGTGAGATAAGCCAGTCACAAAAAAAGACGAATACTGTATGATTCCACCTAGGTGAGGTCCCTCGGGGAGTCACATTCGTAAAGACGGAAAGTAGAATGGTGGTTGTGGGGGGCTGGGGGGTGGGGAAGGAGAGTTAGTGTTTAAGGGTGCAGAGTCTGAGTTTGGGAAGATGAGAAAGTTCTGGAGATGGATAGTGGTGATGGGTGCACAACATGTGAATGGCATTCAGTGAATGCCACTGAACTGCACACTTAAAAATGGTTAAAAAGGTAAATTTTATGTTATGCATATTTAACCACAATGGGAAAAAAAGTGCCAAAAAAGGAAGGGGGCATCTTGGAGGGATATTTAGGATGCGGAGTCAGAAAAAAGAAAGGCTCACAGTAGAAGCAGATTTTAAAGGCACTTTGCCTGGCTTTGATCCAGTCCCGTATTTCCTATCTGTGTGATTTTGAGCAAGTTGTTTGACTTCTCTGTGCTTCAGACAACTCATCTGGAAAATGCGGATAAGATTTGTACTCCTTGCATATGGTTATTCGAAAGCTGAGAGCAGATAATGCAGGTTAAGGGCTTAGCACAGGACTTTGCACCAAGGGAGAATACAGTAAATATCGGCCATCAGCGTGTAGTAAATGCAGGTCAAGGACTTGCTTCTGGAAAATAGCAGTGTCTCCTGGAAAAGGCTCGTCAGCCTGTCTCCAGGGCCAGTCTTGTTGACCATTAGGGCACATACATGTCAACATCGTGTTATTTGCTGAACTGAATTGAAGGCAAAGGGCTACAGTCTTTGAAGGGAAATCATTACAGGTTAAAGATGATTAGAAAATTCATTTAAGAAATTTAAATGTGTCAGACCCTTGTCAATATTTGACTCTTCCTATAAATGACATCAAAGGATGGGTATACATGCTTTGCAAATGGTTAAACTCATTTCTCTCCATCTGATCACTAGAGTTGGACCCTTGTGTTGGGGATCTTGTACTGTCAGCTTGCAGCCACAAGGGGGTGCCTGTTTGCTGTGAATGACTTAAATTTTTCAGGCCCCGCAAAGAAAGATAAGTTCTTCCGGAAAATAGGCCTTAAGATTTTCCCTCAGTGCTTTCCGTTCTATTGAATTTAATGGTGACGTCCGTTCAGTTGTTCAGTAAACATTTCCTGAGTACCCCCATGTCGAATCCAGTGTGCTAGGCACTGAGGGTAGGGAAGAAATGAGATGTTTTCCAGGCTTGTGACTCTCCGGCCCCGGCAGGGAAGGTGAGGTGCGCACGTCACATCAGGCTGTGCTGAGGTCAGAGGGATGGCGCAAAGCTGTGGACACTTGGCGGGTGTGAGCTAGCCTTGGGGCGCCCCGAGATGTGGTGATATCAAGAGCAGAGGAGAAGGTACCGGAAGAACTGGACATCGGATGTGTTTAGGGAGGCCGAAAGGGCTTAGGGGCCCAGAGCTAGGCAGTTTGGAGCATGCTCATTATTCTGAATGCCGTGGGGAGTTTGCAGTGGGGCAGGCCGGTGGTGGTGAATTCTAGACGGGGAGGAGGTAGGGAGGTTCGTCGTGTTAAAAAAGAAACGACAGGTCCAAAACGGAGACGCTTGTGCTAAGCCTCACAGCAGCAAACCAAGACTAAATTGCAATTTCAACCTCCTGCAGGATGTGACCTTTAACCAGGCCATCTGGAATTACCTGGTCAGCACCGGTACGGTGAGCTGCATGACAGACCCCCGCCTTCCCCCAAAGGGAGGTGAGCTTGCCTGCAACAATGCACACTTTGGTGGACACTTCCATTTCTGGCCCCCTTTCTGCCTTTAAAAACGTTCCTTTTTGTACAGCTCCTCAGAGCTCCTTTCGACTTTCTGGACGGATGCTGCTCGGTTCGTGAATTGTTGAACACAGCCTCTTAGATGTTCAAATTCACTCAGTCAGATTTTGTTTTTTAATGGTTGGGACAGCGTGATTGGTCCAGGTGGGAGGTGATGGGGCCTGGACCGGGGTGACGTTGGGAGCGTGGCTGAGAAGCATCTCTGAACGCTGTAGGGAGGCGCCAGACCACCCAGGGGAGCAGAGGAAGACCCGTGCTCTGGAATGCCCTCAGAGCACTCTTATTTTGAATATGGATTTTTAAAGTCAAATACCTTTGCATTATATTAATACTCTTTCTGTCCGATGCTTTCGAGAGGGTCAGTGGGGAGACGTTTTCCTGTCAAAGAAAAAATTATTCTGACGCTCATTAAAGTGGTAAGGAAAACTTTATTTAGGACTATAGGCATCAAGAATATCACAATGGGGGTGAGATGGGGCTCAACTCCGAATACAGCAAGGACAGCTGGGGACTTATAGTCAATGGGCGGCGGGGGGAGCGGTCAGTGGATGGGAAATTACCAAGGAAACATCGAGGAAAGGGATTCTTGCTAAAGTGACTTAGCGGGATTCTTGCTGAAGGCCGGACACGGTGATGAGATCTCAAGGGCAGAGGATTCTCTCTCAACGGACGTAGCAGGATTCTTGTTACAGCTGGACCAGGCCGACTGAAGGCAGGCCAGGTGGAAAGAGGGCTCAGAGCAGCCTGACTGGGGTCTGGGAAAGGAGAGACTCTGTCTGCATCGGCACTAACCGGATCGTCCATGAACGCAAATTTCAGTGCAGACAGGGGGAAGTATTTTTAAAGTGGGAATTATTCTGATTATTTAAATAGGAGCATGATAATGGTGAAATGGATAAATAAGTTTATTTTAAGCAAGATGAAACCTTAAATCATTTTTATACAAATATAAAGCTTTCTCGAAATTATGTCAGTGGGAAAAGTTTGATTTACAAAAATCAATTGGCAAATAAAGAAATGATTTAAATGATCTTTTGTTTTTACTTTTGCTGAAGGAGGTGTGTTAGGGAGTTAAAATACGTTCATAAAATAAAGTGAGAATATAAAGTGCTTTTGGTCCTTTGAAATAAGGTGATATCTGTGGTCATGAGCAGGTCTCCAGTTAATAGGCTGATTTGCATATGTGCACACTGATTTACATAAATGTCACTCCTCTCCCCAACACACACCTTATTAGGTTAAAGCTACAAATGTTTCCCTGAAATTTATATTTTTCTTTTTTCCCCATTCTCCCCAAAACTCCCCTTTGCATTCCCAAGGGGCGCTTCAGTGCACAAGCTCTGGATTCGAGCGCAGCTCCCGCTCGGATGAGCCATGCGGCTTCAGTTGCTTCACTATGGAGTGCAGGTAATGGCGCAGTCTCCTGGGACTTGCTGAGCAAGTGTCTGGCCGGGCTGGCACGGCTCCTGGGACACACCCAGGCGTGATCCCTGTTTCTCGTCGACACTGTCTTTGACCCAAGTCTGCTTAGGAAGTGGAAGTCCAGCCAATTCACTCTGCTTTGTGAATCAAAAGGGAAATCACGTTTCCAGCTTGCCCATGAAGCTTTGGTGTGTCCCTCAACTTCTTGTATTATGTGGTCAAGAATGAGTTGGCAGCACTCACTGGATCCAAGAAAATTCAAAGGCCCCATTAATGCTGGAAGGATGTCGGGCAGCTTACGGAACTGATGGGGGTGCTGGAGAATTAGGTTTGTAAAGTGGCTAAGACCGAGAGCAGCAGCTAGGTGGGTCAGTCGGGACAGCCTGACGCTCCCATAGGTACGGCCATCATTGGACACTGGCCACTGGCGGCGGACACTTGTTACAGCCTCTTCAGGCACCGCCACCAGCACCGACGGTGCTGTCCCTGGTGGACCCCCAGCTCTGCCCTGCGGCAGTAAATTCTCTGACACTGGGTCTCTGTGTCACACCCTCAAGGTTCGAGGTCCCAAGCCCAGGGGTCTGAATTAGTGTCCTGGGGCTGCCGTAACACAGCACCACGTGCTGGGTGTCTTAAAACAAGGAAAGTATTCTCTCAGTTCTGGAGGCCAGAGTCGGCAGGGCCGTGCTCCCTCTGAGATCCCAGGGAGGGATCTGTCCGTCGCCTCTCTCCTCGCTGCTGGTGGCTGCCAGCAACCTTTGGCGTGCCTTGGGTGGGAGACCCCCACTCCAGTCTCTGCCTCACTCGTCACATGGGCTTCCCTCTGTGTGTGTCTCTGCATCCAAATTTCACTCTTCTTATAAGAACAATACTCATATTGGATTCAGGGCCCACCCTAATCCAGTAGGACCTCAGCTTAACAATCCTATTTCTAAATAAGGTCACATGTACAGGTTCACGGTGGACATGAATTGTGGGGGCACACTATCCAGTGTCCAGCACAGTATCCAGCTAGTTATACCTCGGCCACGTGCCTGCATCTCGTGTCTGCACCTCCACCTGTGGGCAGCCGGGCCCTGCCTCGCAGCAATACCCACGAAACCGGTGACTCCTGTATAGGAGGTGTGCTCGGATGGTTGACAGTGGAAAAAGGAGGCTTTCCCCAGCCATGTGGCCTTCATTGCAATAATGAGATTACCCAGCTCCATCAGTATGAGACTAAAAGTTAACAAAAATTAGAGACTATCCTTAATTCTTAACTTTCTGCTGCTTCCACCTCTATTATCTTGTTTAATCATCAGTGAATAGAGAGTAAATATAGAATTAACGTATTCAGATTGAATCGAGTCTTTCCGCATGCCTGGCCTCTCAGGGCACACAGATCTCTCTTCTCTGGTGGGTGTTCAGAGTCGCCCTGTCGATAAGTCCTGTCTTATCCCTCAGCGGAACTCCTCTTGAGGATGCATTTGTCTCCGTGATGATGGATACAGGAGATTGCAACAAGTACCAGCATGAGAGCTAACATGTGTTTTCTCTCGGGCGTTTCTTCTTCCCAGGTCTTCAGACGTACAAGGAGTTTCCCGCGTCCCTAAGTATGACTGTCATACCTGCCAATAGACGGGCTCCCCTTCCAGCAACAGGACGAGTCAGGGACTCCCTCACCCACCCCCTTGGTCCTCTGCCCAGTGCGCTGGTTGGCTGTTCAGAGAGTAACACCTGGAAGCCGCTGTGCAATAATCAGTGTGTCTCCTAACCACACTGTTCGTGTTCTGGGTCGTGGATACGGGCACCTGGCTGCCTGGAAACACATGTCCCTGACCCCACAGTGACCACCGTGCAGTAGAGAAGAGGCCACCTCAGGCGCCTCTGTCTGAGTCTGCAGCCAGCCTCTCACGTGGCCAGGAGGCAGCCCAGAGGCCTCGTTCGAAGGTCTCCCCTGGCATCTCTACTCCCATCACTGGCCACCATCATCTTGAAATGCCACAGGCCTGAAGACCAGCCAAAGCTTTCTTCTTCCAGGGTGTGTTTTTGCCTCGTGAAACCGAAGGACGCAACAAGGCCAAAGATAAGAGGCTGCCAGCGTCTGTGTTACTTCAGGCCAGGGGGTCTCACGCTTGGCTCGACTGACGTTAGGGGGTGTGTAGTTCCTGGCTGTGGGCCTGTCCTGTGCACTGTTGGGTGCTGAGCAGCACCCCTGGCCTCCACCCGCAGATGTCAGTAGCATCCCCCAGTTGTGACAACTGAAATGCCTCCAGACATTTGAAATGTCCCCTGGGGGACAAAATCCGCCCTGGTTGAGGACCACCGCCCTAGGCCGTGGATTTGGCTTCAGTCCTGGAAATCGGAAAGGGACAGTGTACATGTGTGCATTCGGCGCATGGAGGGACTTCTAAGGGGCCCGTTGGCACGAGTCCTGGTTCTCTCCACCTTCTGCTGCGGGCTCTTCATCAAGGGACAGGAGAGGCCGATCAGATACATCACTAGGTTGCTGTGGATGACAGTCCGACCCAAGAAACGAAGAATCCAGGCTTTCTAAAGCACAAGAGAAGAAAAAGGCTCAGCTCTCCTGTGTTCCTTAATCCGTATTTTTATTGTGGTGCCTCAGCTCCTCAACAAAACAAATATTCGGAGAAGAGCAGCGTGAGTTCGATCAGTCTTGAGCCCGGGCCCTGCTGTAGGCTCTGTGAAAAGAGACATGAACAAAGGGACAAGCATCTCTGTCCTCCGGGCCCTGTGCTCTGGCAACGACAAGTATGGCGTCGTGCATAATATTATAAATTCTTGCTCCTGCTGCCGCCAAACGACTCCGCTCTTCCCCGGGCTCTGATACAGCTCAATCCCCTTTACTTACCTTCACGCCCTAGGTTCTCCAAGCAGGGGACGCAGACATCAAGCGAAGTTTTGTGCCCCTCGGAACATCTGAGGGGGACCCAGGTGCTCATGGGCGCTGAGGCCTGAGGAGTGGGAGCCCTGCGCTTCTGTGTGCGACCACCGGCCCCGAAGCTGTGTCTGGGCCGGCCTAGGGGGTGGGCTGGGGGACGTTTGCATGCCCTCCTGGAATGCGTGCATTGGGGACTCGCAACACTTGGGCCCAAGACATAATTCTGGGACAACATTGGAGACGCTTTTGCAAAGTGTCCACTGCTCCTTTTTTAGCATCTGAAAGACCTTGTCTCCTGGCGGCTCCTGCAGGTTTGCATGTCGTTAAATCTGGCATGACATAAATTGGTGAATTTAAGTCATAAAAGCCGAAGTGATGTTGATTCCATCGTGGATCTCAAGTGTTTAGCAAATGAGAACAGATAGGCACCCCTTCACTGCCGGCTCCCTGCTCCCGGCCCTGTAGCTCATGGCCATGCTGGACGGAGGGCCGCTGGCACGGTGCAGGCAGGACGAGGCGAGGATCCCAGGAGAAGCTGTCTGGTTCCGCTGAGCGGAGAGCGCGCGGTACAGTCGGGGGATGGGGGCAGAAGGAAAAATGGCAACTCCTATTGATGTTTTTTGTATCCCATCATGGTGAAATTTTAATTTTTTATATATTTTTAGGGCACATAATATATAGATACCAGCCCATGTGTCATGTACGCACACATGCGCGCGTGCGCACACACAAACACAGGCACAGAGCAACCGTGGAGGTGCACACTCAGATTTTCCTTTAAGGAAAAGCTTGCTCAGCTGCAAGGAGGACAGAATCTGACAGCCTCCAGCTGTCCCACATGCATTTAGGCTCCATCTCAGCTTTCGAGCAGAGGCAGCCCCCAGCTGATGACCGAGCATGGCAGGCACACGGGACCTGGCCATTTCTACTGACACAGGATCCCTCTAACGGGCCGTCTTAGCTCTGAAGCCCCAGTCGGGGTGGCTGAGACCCCAGATGTGCACGGAGGTCTGCGCTCCAGCTGGTCCTCTCTCCTCTCCCTCATCTCCGCAGGCGTTGCCCCCAGTAAACCTCTTGCCCATCTAACTCCATCTCAGCATCTGTTTCCTGGAGGGCCCAGTTGACACAATGCTCATTTGTTTTCCTCCTAGACACACACGATTAAAAATATTTGGAGACCTTTTTGCAGAGGTTGCATGGAACAGTTTGCGAGGGAAGGGAGGATGTTGAGAAGAATTCCTGGCTCAGATGTGACCTCATTTATTCTCCATCACACACCCAGGTAGGGAGGGAGGGAGGGGGTGCGTTTATTCCTGCTTTCCAGATGGAAAAACTGAGAACTCAGAGATTTTGCTAACGCGGCATTTTACAGGCCGGGCGGCAGCGAGCCCGCCTCGGGATTCAGTGAACACAAGAGTAGGCTGGCCTGTTTCCAAAATGGAAATTATTATTATTATTTTTTTTTTTTTTGTAGACCAAGGTCCCAAAAGGATGTCAGTAGGCAGCGGAGGAAAAAGCCTTTCTTTGTCTTTTCGTTTCCCACCGGCCACAGCTCGCTCCCCATCTGCGTGAGCTGCTGCGGGGCTGTAAAAAGCTCCTTGGTCGGCTCCGTTTGCAAACACGTCCAGAGTGCCAGCTGCCCCCGAGAAAAGCTTTTTGAAATGTGTCCTCCCCAACTCAGCCCCTGAATTTCTTTTCCTTTAAAAGAAATCTCTGCTCTTTAATCTTTTGTTTAAGAAATTCATATGAGGCCAGTTAAAGGGTCAAGGGCCAGACTTCCATTCTCTTCTTTCTGGTGTGTGATTCATCCTGGGGCTGGACACCGGCCACCCAAACAAAATCGAGATTTGGGTTTAGCAAGAAGAAGGAAGACCGGCTGTGTGGGAGGTCACGCGGATGGGGAGCCGGTTTAGACCACTGCGTGTTGTCGGGGATCAGCGCTCAGTTTTCTGGGGAGACTCGGACAAACCAGCATCCCGGGGCCAGGGGAGGATGCTCAGTTAACCTCTGGATCTTCAGAGGTGGCTAGTCACTGTCATGGATGAAAGGAGGAGGTCAAGGCTCGTAAATACCACGAAGGCCCCTGTGCTTCCGGCCCACTGGCTGCAGGTTGGAGATTCCCAGTGGTCTCTTCCTTGGGGTCGGTTCATTTGCTAGAGCAGCTCACAGCTCAGCAGTCCCTCCCAGGGCTCTGGTTGGGAGCCTTTTCATGAATTGGATTCTGCTGCTCTGCTTTTCAGTTGAAAATCCTTAATGGAAGATCCGAAATGTAAGAAATGTATTAGCAGAACGGCCACCCTCCAGAAAACAGGAAAGCCCCGTACACTACTGATTAGCTCTAAAAGCTGGGGTCTGCACACCTCTAGGTGGCGGAGTGGAAACACGCCTGTGGATCAAAGGAGAGAGGAGATGTGAGTGAAAAAGGCTTCTCTCAGAAAAACAAAAGCAGGTTACAGAGGAAGGAGAGAAGGGAAACCCGCACCTCCCACGCTCAAGGAGGAAGTACCATGGAAAACGTTCCCAGGATGAGTCAATCGAGAATAAACTAGATCCGTCCCACGTTTCTTTCTCCTCTTTCTCCCTTGGTCCACATCTCCTGTGCGGACAGCTTCAGGAGACATCTCCTGTGAAGGTTATTTCTTCAAAGCCATCTTCCCTCTCTTCTAGAACAGGACGTGACTGGTGGCATTATCGCTACAGAGAGCGTCCGCAAGGGGGCAGCCACGGACAACACACTGGACACCAGGATGCTTCCATCTTCAAGTGCCCAAGAGAGCAATGCTCTCCACTTCCTTTGAAGCATCTCTTTCTGTTTTTTCTAGAATCAAGAAGTTTCCTGTAATACATTGGCCTATTTTTAAATCTATTTTCCATTAGCTGGGAGTAAAGACTGGAAAAATATAATGAATTGTGTGGAAAGAAGTGGAACCTAGGTGGAAATGTCAATGATGGGTTTTATAAGCACATGGAAAGCTCCCCTCTACAAACCTTGTGATTATTTTTAGAATTAGAATTGGTCTCAGGATGGCCGGAGAGAAGGAGCCGAAAAAGAACATCCCAACTGCCACTTTCCAGTCCAAACCCGTGGAGTGCTTGCCTTCCTGGATTCAACAAATAAATATGTAGATCGCCTGCCATATGCGAGTGTGGCAGACGCCACAGAGAATACGAAGGTGACTTAGACACCGTCTGTGCCCTCAGGAGATTTACGTCTTATTAGGAGGGAGTTGACAGGTTCACAAATGGCTGGAACAGACAGCTAAGTGCATTGCAGTCACCAGGAGAGCACGGCCAGGGTGTTACCAGGGAGGGACGACGTTCTGCAGGGGGTCAGGAGATGCTTTGTCGGGTCAGCCCGGAAATGACACGTGTCACTTCGACATATATTTCCTTGGGCAAAGCAAGGCATGTGGCCAAGCCTGTCACCAATGGGGCAAGAAAGTATCGTCCTCCCTCAGGGAGGGACGACAGACATTTGGGAGCAATGGTAGTGTTTGCCACAGCTGGGCACTGAGGGCGCTGACCGTGCAGTGGAGTTTAACCTGCTGTTGTCAGTACCGCAGATCCCTTCACAGGGGCCTCAGGGTGGCGGGAGTGAACTGACTCGTGGTTCAGTAGGAGAAAAATCATGGTTTACCAGGAAAGCAGAGGGCAGACCCAGAGGAGTGACAGTGTAAATAAAGAGAAAGGAGTGGGTGGAGAAGATGCTGTGCCAGCGGAATTGGTGGAGCTAACGAACCTCGCAGAGTTTTAGGAACTTGACAGAATGATTCTGAAGTCCATGGGGAAGGTTAAATAAGCAGCGGGACCTGGGGATTCTTGACGGTGAACGTATTGTAAAGACGTTATACAGAAAATGGAATTAAATCGAGAATAAACAAGCAGACCAAGGCACGGAATAGAAAACTCAAAAGCAGACCCTTTGATCTGTTTAATTGCATTAAAAGATTCCCCCCCCACCCCCACCCCCACCACACCATCCAACGATGGGAGGCATAGCTCGGCTAGTAAATAGTTAACAAACAGTTTCAGGGAAAATAGACTCTTTGGAAAAAAGTCAGTTAACAGCCTCATCTCATCCCATATCCCAAATAAATTTTGGTTACACCAGGGAAATATGTATATAGGAAAATCTCAGATAAATTAGAGGAAAATATGGGTGAGGAGGCTTAGGTGCTCTCTGGGTGAGGACGTTCTTCCTTTATGAGTGTAAAAACAATAGAAAAGATCCCTAAGGAAAGAAATCAATAGACTGACCACTTGAAAGTTTTAATTTCCATATTTTTTTTCTATGGAAGATGAAGGGGTCGGCCCAGTGGTGTAGTGATTAAGTTCACACACTCCGCTTCAGCTGCCAGAGGTTTGCAGGTTCAGATCCCAGATGCAGACCCACATACCACTCCTCAAGCCATGCTGTGGCAGCAGCCTACATACAAAATAGAGGAGGATGGGCATAGATGTTAGCTCAGGGACGATCTTCCTCGAGCAAAAAGAGGAGGATTGGCAACAGATGTTAGCTCAGGGCCAGTCTCCCTCACCAAAAAAAAAGAAAGAAAGAAAGGAAAAGAAAAGACAAAGATGAACTGTGAAAATAAATACTTGTGGAAATAAATTAAAGAGTCATATCCTTAAATGCACAAAGTACTCATACTAACTAATAAGAATAAGACTAGGATCCTAAAAGAAAAATGAGCAGAGACTATGAGCAGACAATCTATGGAAGAGGAAATGCAGGAGCCGGCCCCGTGGCCGAGTGGTTGAGTTCGCGGGCTCCACTTTGGCAGCCTTGGGTTTCACCGGTTGGGATCCCGGGTGCAGACATGGCACCGCTCATGAGGCCATGCTGAGGTGGGCGTCCCATACAGCAGAGCTAGAAGCACTTACAACTGGAATGTACAACTATGTTCTGGGGGGGTTTGGGGAGAAGAAGAGGGAAAAAAAAGAAGATTGGCAACAGATGTTAGCTCAGGGCTAATCTTAAAAAAAAAAAGGAAGAGGAAATGTAATTGGATGATAAGTAATCACAAATGAAAAGTTGAACAAATCGTCAACCTCAGCTATAACAGAAGAAATGCAAATGGACAGCATGAGACAACGTGTTCTAACTTACTAAATGAGCAAGGACTGAAAATGCAAAACCCGGGGCACCGCTGGGACAGCACGTTCACATTGTCCACAGGGGGAGTTTGGTACCGGAGGTGGGAGCCGCTTCGATCAGCTGTGTATCCTAAGGAAATAGTCGGAGACGTGGCCGAAGATTTGAGCACAAAGAGGGTTGTTACCACATTCCTCATCGTGTCAGAAATTTGGGAACAGATAAAACATCTAACGCCTGAGATTTGATTCAATAAACTGGGGCCCAGCCAGGAACAGAACAGAATGTGGCAGTAAGTGGCACATGAAAAATGATATTTTTAAAGAAAATATCTCCCAGGGGCTGCTTAGCAGTGAAGGGCAGGGAGCACAGAATGCTACATTTGGAATAGGTACACAATTCAAGAATTAATAATTTTCCCGAAATGCAGCACAGACTCAGTTTCCTTCTCTCTCCTGTCCCCAGCCTATGAACGCTTGCTAGAGGCGACCAACACATCCGTGCTCTGACTGTCCTTCCAAGATGGTCTATGCCGGACTATTAGTTTGAAAGGAAGTCTGGGTCAAGAGGTGTGATCCTGGAGAGAGAAGATTCGAGGATGTTCTTAGGCTGAGGAAAAGAAACCAACGGGGTGGGAGAGGTTGAAAAGAAAACAGAGGGGCCGTCTGAGGTGGTACCCCCAGGATAAAGGAGAAAATAGTGCTGCAGTTCTCGTTGTTGCTTTTAGACAGCAGGGCGGGAGGAGAGGAGAGAAGATACAGAGAAGGTTACGGAGAAGGACGCTGGCGTGAGGCGATCTCGCAAGTTCAATGCCTGAGCGGTTAAACAAACTGTGGTACATCCACATGGAACGTGGAACATGGAACACTGCTCAGCAACAAAAAGGAACAAATATCGATCCTGCAACAACCTGGATGAACCTCCAGAGAATTACGCTGAGTGAAAAAGCCCATCCCCAAAGTTTACATGCTGTAGGATTCCACTTATATGATGTGGTTGAAATGACAACATTCTAGAAACAGAGAAGAGATCAGTGGTTGCCAGGGCCTGAGGAGAGGTCAGGGGTGGAAGGGAGGTGGGTGTGGCTATACAGGGCGACGTGAGGGATCTCGTGTGATGGACAGATTCTGTATCTTGCTGGATCAATGTCAACATCCAGTTGTGATATCATGCTATCGTTTTGTAAGAAGTTACCACAGGGGAAACTGAGTAAAGAGCACGAGGGAATCTCTGCATTATTTCTTCTGCATCTGAATCTACAATTATCCCCAAACATAGAAGTTTACTTCGAACACTTAAAATGTCAAAGTTGATGCAAGTTCTGGGACCAGCCCCACAGCCTACTGGTTAAGTTTGGCACACTCCGCTTTGGCGGCCCAGGTTCCTGGGTTCGGTTCCCGGGGTGGGTGCACATACACCACTGGTTGGTGGCCGTGCTGTGGTGGTGACCCACATACAAAATAGAGAAAGATTGGCATAGATGCTAGCTCAGGCTGAATCTTCCTCAGCAAAAATAAATAATAATAATAATTTAAAAAGGATTTTAAAAAATTGATGCAAGTTCTTATACCAGTTTTCAAGTTGGAAGCTTCTTTATTTAGTTTTCCTCATGAGGCTGTCTCTTTTCCTTGGTTGGCATTTTTCGAAGGACTGGGTTTTCCATCCTTTAGTAGCTGTGACCCTTGAGAGAAGCACGTCTATTACTTTCTTCCTTGGTGGGAATACCAGGAACCTCACCGTCCTTAGGACACAGAAGTAGCTGAAAACCAATGAGATCCTGCCGAGAGAGCCTCTTGTCTTTTTCCCTCCCCATCTTTCATCTTTTACTTTGAAGACACGGATGCTGAAACATGTCGTGGTAGAACTAGGACATAAGCTCTGGGCATGAGGGTTTGAACGCTGACTTGACCACTTCACTGGCCGAGCAAGTATCAACCTTGCCCAGCCTTGGTTTCCTCATATAAAATGGGAGTGAAAACAGTACCCGCCCGTCATGGAGAGGGTCTAAATCAGAGGTGGACAAGCGGCCGTCCGTGGGCCAGATCCAGCCTGCCCCCGCTTTGTGAATGCAGTTCTCCTGAAACACGGCCGCGCCCGGTCACTTACACGTCCTCTGTGGCTGCTTTCTCGCCACAGGACAGAGCGGAGTCGTTGTGATGGACTGCCTGGTTCACAAAGCCATTTGCTGTCTCTCCTTTTACAGAAAAAGTTTGCCGTCCCCTGATCTAAATGACATAATGGATGTGAAAATGCTTAAAATTATCACAGCATTGATCATGGCTGTTATTACGTATCTTTAACAACAGACCTGCTCTTTCCCTGAGAGAAAATTGAACAGGCTGACTTTTCTCACACTGTCAGTCCGAGCGGGTAGATTTTAGAAGAACTTGCATAACACCACCCCTGATCAGAGTCTCATACTAGAAGTTACTAATAGTTTTCCTGCTGGAAACAGAATTTTATAAGTGCATACTGTATGTATAGATATATGTGTGTGTATGTATACTTACACACATTGACACACGTATACATGCACACACATATACGTGCATCATGTGTGCATGTACTTGCACGCAAACACACACACACATGCATACGTGCGCACACACTGACCCAGGGAAACAGCCTGCCTCTGCTCCAGACCCTCCCCCATCAACGTTCTTTTGAATCCCCTTGTGTTCCGAGTGGGAATTCACTGCCATTTTCAGGATGGTGGTTTCTCTCCCTCCTCACGAGGCAGGGCCTTTGCAGATGAGCGAACCTGGCCTGTGTGCACAGGAGCGTCGGGCCCTTCCCTGCCCGTCCCCATCTCTTCCCTGTTGCCCCTTTTGCCTTTGGTAGCTGTGTTTTCCTGGTCGGAAGTGAAGCCTTTGGATTCTTTCCTGATGTTAACTAGAACCTTCCAGGAGACTTGGAAATGGTTTCAGGAGGAAACCCTTGGCTACCTAAGGGTCTAGTCAACAGGGAGAACATACAACGTTATTTATGGGGACCTTATAACATGCAGAGTTAGCATCACGTGTTTGAAGAAAGCCTCGGCCTTACAGTCAGCCTTCTGCCCAGTGTTTTGACATCAAGGAGAGGAGGCGATGTTGGCAGGTGCGCTGAGCCCAAAGCCTTGCGTTCCCTCAGAGCCGACAGTAAATCTTTCCTTGAGGGCCCCGTGTGAGCTGGTTTCCAGCCATTGGGGTGATCTTAAAATAGATTGCTAGGTGTAACATAGAAGTTCAAAGCTGCATTTCTGGGAACCTTGGTTGCCCAGGGAATGCGGTGTTGATGGAACAATTAGAGAGGAGTGGAGAGAAAGCAGAGCTTGCACAGCTGGCAGGGCCCGAGGCTAAATGCCCCGGAGCATCTGTCTTTGCATGGGGTTACGCCTGGCTCAGGGGAGGAGCCAGCTGACGGTGGTGGTGGTGATGATGATGACGTTTCTTTAGAATGCCTAGCCGCCAAGCAACTGAAGCACTTTACACATTTTGTAACAAAACCCATGTTTCTGTGATTGTGATAACAAAAGTCTACTCTTTACCCAAAAAATAGCCGATTTTCTGGATGACCACCCATGCCTCTTCTGTCTCCCCACCCTTCACTTCTCTCAGCTCATGCTCCTGCCCTGCTCCGTCCCCTGGACCAAGGAGACGCCCCTGCTGGCCGCTCTGGAGGCACCCACAACCTATGACAAGTTGCAACTGAACATTGCTTTCCCCCTCCTGTCTGTGAGCTCTGGGGGCGCAGACACCCCCAGGCCTCCCTTGTCTCCATTCTACCCCAGGGCCTGCACTCAGCCTGGCAAAGAACTAGCGTGCTCACATCAGGAATATTCCACTGACTGTGCGGAGGCAGGAAGAGTTAGAAATGCACCAGGGCCTCCGTACAGAAGCAGGCCACGAATGGGGACAGATAACGGACAAACATAAACCGTGGAAAATATGGAGAACGCCTGTTAAAAGGTCAACCTAAATTGTATTCAAAGAAACGCAGATTAAAATAACATTTCCTCCCTTCAGATCAGCAGAGAAGAAAATGAAATACGCAATGCTGTCACAGTGAAGGAGCGCCTGGCGGAAGTGCGTTTCAGACACGAACTTGGGAAATGATTTAGCAATAGGTATTGCGGGGCCGGATGAGGATATAGTAATCACGCTGACAATACCAACCTCAATAGTTCCCCGTGGTTGAGGTCCTGCTCTGGGCTCTTTGTAGCATATTATATATATTGTCTCATTTAATCCCCATAGCATAGCAGTCCTCTGGGCAAGCCTGTTGTGTTGCTCCCCACCATGTAGCTGAGGAAACAGAGACGGAGAGCAGTAATGTGTAGGATCACCCAGTTAGCAACGGAGGTGGGACTTGAACCCAGGCAGTGGCTCAAAGTCTGTCCTTCGCTATCCCACCTAAAAGAATGTTTACGCCCCTGGGCCTTCAAATTCCACTTCTGGGAATCTATCACAAGGAAGTATTTCTAAATGCAGATTATCATGCGCACATGTCTTCACAGAAGCATTATTTATCCAAGACATCCACTCCATGGATTACTCTGTTGTCATTAGAACAGTGTTTATGATGAATACGAAATACCACAAAAGATGTTTTTGATGGAATTTTACCTGGAAACAAACTCAGACTTGTACCTTATGTGATCTCAAATTGCACAGCAGCCACCCTAATCATCAAACTTAACCTAAAAGATACAATATTAAGGGACAAGAGCTACATTCAAACTTACACAGCACGATCATCGAGGTAAGAATCCCACACAACTGTTGTAGAAAAGACTAGAAGGAAATACACCAAGATGGTGACTATGATTGGGTGTGGGTGCTACAACAACGGGCAATTTTTTTCTTCTTTGTACTTTTCCATAAGTCTCTATTTTTTCTTTCAGGAACACCGTGACTTTTATAATTTAAAATAAAGGAAAACAAGGACTGTCAGAGGAGGGGAGCACAGTTAGGGGGAAACAGAAAGAATTAAGTTAAGCCTTGGGGGAAAATGAATTTATGGCTAGTTCAAACTGTACTGAAATCCAGAGAGGCTGAGAAGAAGTCAGTCTCGGTGAAAACATGGCTCCAGAGGAGTTTGTGGGTCGTGTCACCTGCAAAGGCCTTAGGGCTGGAGCATTTCCCCCACTGGTTGAGGGCTCATGCAGCGCCCAGCAAGGCTGACCCTTGGGAGAAATACCCCAGCAACAAGAAATCCAGGAAAAGCTTCCACCCTCGGCTCTGCCACACCCTCCCTCCATCATTTTCCTTATTCTCCTTCTAGATTGATTAGGAAGGCATTGAGGGTGACTAAATGTCCTCCTCTTCGAATATGCCCGTGCCTCGGGGACCATGCAGTGAAGAGGTGTGACCACGTGACAGTCGACAGCCAAGATACCCCAGCGGTCTCTCACCGTGTTCACGCTGGGTCAGGCATCACACTGTTTGGTGGCCCGCTCTGCTCCCCCCAGCAGAATTCTTTAAAACCTTACTCTCTAATCATTGAAAGTATTTGTGTAAGTCCCAGCTCCACTGCCACCCCCTCTGTGAAGTGTCCCAAGTCACCTCCCACTCAGAGACTTCCTTTGTCTTTCTTTGTTCTCTCTGTCTTGCCTCACTCCTGTCTTATACTCTGGTCGTTTGCTTTGGAATCTAAGGCACACTCACGCCCGTGCTTGTCCCAGCTCTGTCCTGTTCATCGAGGTTTAATACGGAAGACACTCCATAAAAGCTTGTACCAGAAATGAATATGCGGCAGGGAGCATGTTGACAGCAACATTTTCTGATGGCTCAGAGGCTCCAGAATTGGGTTTCTTTTGGATAATCTTAGACCTATTTAATAGGTGCGTCTACGGAGGTCTGACTTTCTTGGGAGAGATGCTCTGCTCTCACTGGGTCATGCTCCACTGTGTGTGGCAGTGTTTGGTTGCAAATCCCACAGCACAGGGAAGCTGTCTCTAAGTGCGATTTTCAGATGGGGAAGATGTATCAGTTATTTGTTGCCACGGTAATGCTGTGTAAGAAACATCTCCAACCCCCCCAACGGTTTAAAACAATAAGTACTTGTCTAGCTCAGAGGTCTGCAGACAGCACGGTGGCTCTGCTGGTTTTGGCTGGGCTGGCTCACGTGCCCCAGGGTTGGCTAACTGTCAGCTGATGTAGGAGGGCACCAGCTGGGATGCTGGGGACACTGCTCTGCTTTCTGTATTTTTTAGCCCAGGCACGTTCTTGTGGCAAAGAGGAGGTGCAAGAGGCTAGCAGAAATGCTGAGCCTTCCAATATCTCCTTGGCCAGAGCGAGTCACACAGTGGAGCCCAGAGGCTGAGGGGGAGGGGCCCGGAAGATTGTAGAGCTGAGTGTGGCCCCTTGGAGGGGCAAGCACTGGGGCCATTGATGCCTCAACCTACCAGAGAAGAAGGGGAGCCAGGCTTAGTGTGTTCACCTGGAACTCCAGCCTCGCTGGCACCCCACACCCTGATGGAGCTCACAGGGCGGGCTTAGCCTGATTTCTTCTTTTTTATTTGTAAAGCTTTGCCCCCTTGGACACACCAAAAGGAGCAAACAGACCATTTCAGAAGGCTGATATTTTGGAAGACTGTTAGCCCTGTAACACCAGGGTGTTTCCTGCGTCCCCTCCTACAACGCACAACATGGCAGAGAGACAGATATATATTCAGAAAATGGTAGCACAGCTTGGCAAGGGCCCTCATAGAGATTGTACATAGAAGACGTTTTTTAACATGCAGGACATGGTATTGTCATCGCAGTCTTTGTGTGGTCTTAACAGACTATTGGCCCCTCTCTGTAATGCTTTCCAGAACATACCAGGGTAGCATTTCAACTTTTTTTTAAGCCAATGCTATTAATTTTGGTGGATACTTTTCAACTTTTCACAGGCTAATGAATAGCAATCCCCTGGCGTAGGTCATGTGAGTTAACGAATTCACTGCATACTTTGTAAACACTCCATCTTTGGAGGGTGCTTGGCTCACTTGGGTCCCCCAAACACAGATGCTGGGACAAGCACTGGGGGCAGGTAGTTTCTCCAGGAGGTGACTCCAGGAAGCACAAGGGAGGGAGTAGGGAGCATGAGCTGGAAAGGGAGAGAACCCACAAATTAACCCAAAATTAGCATGGCCATACTTGGTGAAACAGAAGTGGGAGCCTCAGAGTGCTGGTCGATCTGTGAGTGAGTAGGGATCACAGTACTTTTTTAAGGATAAACCTGGCACGTGGATGCTCTCTTCTCTGAGCAGCAGTGCAGAGGTTTCCTCTGCAGGCACCTGGCCTTGTCAGGATTCTCAAGGTCAACCCACGTTGTTGGCTCAGGCATGTGGTTCCATTTATAACTGTCAGCGTGGAGCGGCGCACGCCGGGTACTTGCCAGGAAGTATAATCTTCAACTCACTGCTGCCCCACATCTACTGGGAACTTGGCCGAGAACAGTCTTTTTGGAGGGCTGACCTGAAGGGCATGCGATCCTTCTGTTCTTCTAGACCAGGAGTTGCCTGCTTTTGCTATAAAGGGCCAGATGGTAATTATTTTAGGCTTTGCAAGCCAGATAGTCTGTTGCAACTACTCAGCTCTACCATTGTAACTCAAAAGCAGCCAAAGACAACACATTAAGGAATGGGCGTGGTTGTGTGCCAATAAAACTTTATTTACAGAAACAGGCTGTGGGCCGGATTTGGCCCATGGGCTGTAGTTTGCAGACCCTTTGCTCTAGACGGTCTAAAATCTAACACTGGATGGATCAAGGCAACCAGCACAGAGTCCTGTCCTGGGCCTGTGGTGTGTCTGACCCCATAGAATTAATTAACTCACATGACCTGGTGTAGGAGATTACTAATTATTATTATTATTTTTTTGCTTTTTATTGTTTTACTTACCTAATTTTTTTTATTGAGGTCATAATAGTTTATAACATTGTGAAATTTCAGATGTACATTATTATTTGTCAGTCACCATATAAATGTGCCCCTTCACCCCCTGTGCCCACTCCCCAACCCCGTTCCCCTCTGGTAACCACTAATCTGTTCTCTTTGTCCATGTGTTAATTGATCTTCCACATATGAGTGATCATCTGGTGTTTGTCTTTCTCTGTCTCTGGCTTATTTCACTTAACATAATACCCTCAAGGTCCATCCATGTTGTGGTGAATGCGACGATTTTATCCTTTTTTACAGCTGAGTAGTATTCCATTGTGTATCTATATACCACATCTTCTTTATCCAATCATCAGTTGATGGGCACTTGGGTTGCTTCCACATCTTGGCTATTGTGAATAATGCTGCAGTGAACATAGGGGTGTATAAGTCTCTTTATATTGCTGATTTCATGTTCTTTGGATAAATACCCAGGATTGGGATACTTGGGTCATATAGTATTTCTATTTTTAATTTTTTGAGGAATCTCCATACTGTTTTCTGCAGTGGCTGCACCAGTTTGCATTCCCACCAGCAGTGTATGAGGGTTCCCTTTTCTCCACATCCTCTCCAGCATTTGTTATTTTTTGTCTTGGTGATAACAGCCATTCTAACAGGTGGAAGGTGATCTCTAAGTGTAGTTTTTATTTGTATTTCCCTGATGATTAGTGGTGTTGAACATCTTTTCATGTGCCTGTTGGTCATCTGTATATCTTCTTTGGAAAAATGTCTGTTAATATCCTCTGCCCATTTTTTTATTGGGTTGTTTGGTTTTTTATGTTGTTGAGTTGTATGAGTCCTTTATATATTTTGGAGATTAACCCCTTGTCGGATATACGATTTGCAAATATTTTTCTCCCTTTTCATTTTGTTCTTGTTTTCCTTTGCCTTGCAGAAGCTCTTTAGTCTGACTAAGTCCCATTTGTTCATTTTGTAATTTTTCTTGCTTGTTAAGGTGGACCTGTATTGCTATGAATTTGCCTCATAGGACTGCTTTTGCTTTTGCTGCATCCCATGTGAGTTGGCGTGGTGTATTTTCATTTTCATTTGTCTCCAGATGTTTTCTGATTTCTCCTTTAATTTCTTCAATGATCCATTGGTTGTTCAATAGCATGTTGTTTAGTCTCCACATATTTGTCACTTTCCCAACTTTTTTCTTGTAGTTGATTTCTAGTTTCATAGTATTATGGTCAGAAAAGATGCTTGACATGATTTCAGTCTTCTTAAATTTATTGAGGCTTGCCTTCTTTCCCAAGCTATGGTCTATCTTTGAGAGTGT
Organism: Equus quagga; assembly: GCF_021613505.1. Taxonomy (NCBI): domain Eukaryota; kingdom Metazoa; phylum Chordata; class Mammalia; order Perissodactyla; family Equidae; genus Equus; species Equus quagga. The sequence goes on along the minus strand of NC_060281.1, from coordinate 69,605,304 downwards.
TCCATGTGCATTTGAGAAGAATGTGTTTTGCTGTTTTTGGATGGAGTGTTCTATACATACCTGTTAAGTCCATCTGGTCTAGTTTTTTGTTTAATTCCACTATTTCCTTGTTGACTTTCTGTCTGGATGATCTATCCATTGATGTAAGTGAGGTGTTGAGGTCCCCTACTACTATTGTGTTGCTGTTAATTTTTCCTTTTAGGTCTGTTAACAGTTGCTGTACGTACTTTGGTACCCCTGTATTAGGTGCATATATATTTATAAGTGTTATGTCCTCTTGGTGGAGTGTCCCTTTTATGATTATATACTGCCCCTCTTTGTCTCTCATTGCCTTTTTTATCTTGAACTCTGCTTTGTCTGATATAAGTATGGCAACACCTGCTTTCTTTTGCTTGTCATTCACTTGGAGTATCGTCTTCCAGCCCTTCACTCTGAGCCTGTGTTTGTCTTTACAGCTGAGATGTGTTTCCTGGAGGCAGCATATTGCTGAGTCTTGTTTTTCAATCCAACCAGCTGCTCTGTGTCTTCTGATTGGGAAATTCAATCCATTTACATTTAGAGTGATTATTGATATATGAGGGCTTAATGCTGCCATTTTATCACTTATTTTCCAGTTGTTCTATATTTCCCTTGTTTCTCGTTCCATGTATTTCAGAGTGCTAATTCAGTTTGGTGTTTCTCTATGATGATTTTCTCAGTTTTCTCTTTATTTGTCATTTGCGTCTCTGTTCTGATTTTTGTTTAGTGGTTATTGTGAGGTTTGTATAAAAGATCTCATAGATGAGACAGACCATTTTCTGATAGCTTCTTATTCCCTTAGTCTAAGCAGTTTCCATCCCTTTCCTCTTCCCCTTCTGAGCTATTGTTACAACTTATTCCATTTTGTGTTGTGAGTTTGTGGTTAAAATGAAATGATTATAATTATTCTTGATGTTTTCCTTCCCTTTATCTTTAATGTTATAATTAAGTGTTTGCTAACATCTTCTGATAGAGAGCTGCAATTTTCTGATTTTGTCTGCCTATTTATCTCCTTCATCAAGGCTTTGTGAACCCTTTCTTTTTTTTTTTTTCAGATATGAGACTTTCTTGATCATGTCTTGTGTGTTGGGGGGAGTCTTGTAGCAATGAACTCCCTCATTTTTTGTTTATCTGGGAAAGTTTTTATTTCTCCATCATATCTGAAGGATATTTTCACTGGATAGAGTATTCTTGGCTGAAAGATTTGTCTTTCAGAATTTTGAATATATCATTCCACTTTCTCCTAGCCTGTAAGGTTTCTGACAAGAAATCCACTGAAAGCCTGATAGGGGTTCCTTTGTAGGTTATTTTCTTCTGCCTTGTTACCCTTGATATTTTTTCTTTGTCATCAACTTTTGCCAGTTTTACTACTATAAGCTCTGGAGAAGGTCTTTTTACATCGATGTAATCAGGAGTTCTATTAGCTTCTTCTACTTGTTTTCCAGCTCCTTCCCCAGGTTTTGGAAGTTCTCAGCTATTATTTCTTTGAACAAGCTCTCTGCTCCTTTCTCCCTCACTTCTCCCTCTTGAATACCTATTACCCTTATGTTGCATTTCCAAATTGAGTCAGATATTTCTCAGAGAATTTCTTCATTTCTTTCAGTCTTAGTTCTCTCTCCTCCTTCCTCTGATGCATTTCTATATTTATGTCCTCTAATCTGCTAATTTTGTCCTCCATGACATCAGCTCTGTTATTCAGAGGGTCCAGATTTTTCTTTATCTTATCTATTGTGTTTTTCATCTTCAACATTTCTGATTGGTGTTTCTTTATAGTTTCAATCTCTTTTGTGAAGAATTCCCTCTGTTCATTAATTTTGTTCCTGATTTCATTGAACTGTCTTTTTGCATTTTCTTGTATCTCATTGAGTTTTTTTTTATGATAGCTATTTTGAATTCTCTGTCATTTAGATTGTGAATTTCTGTGCCCTCAGGATTGATTTCTGGGTGTTTGTCTTTTTCCTCCTGGTCTGGAATATTAATATACCTCCTTATGCTACTTGATTGGGTGGATTTGTGCTGTCACATAGTGATAGTATCTGGTCGCAGATTCCACCTGCTGCCACTGGGTGGGGGGCAGGAGCTGTGTACTCTGAGCCCACTGCAATCCCTGTCAGCTGTGCCTGTCTGAGCCTGGGCCACTCCTAGGGACCACAGCAGCCCTGTGGGCTCTCCCACCAAATGGGAAAGTGATCAAGCAGGGGCTCAGGGCTGCTGCTGTCTGCTCCCACAGTCCTGCCATGACACACTCCCCCCTTCAGGGCCACAGCGGTACTGTGGGCATTCACACCAGCTGGGAAGTCTTTTGCCTGGGTGAGAGACCCGCTGCCTCTTTCTAGGTCACACTAGCTGTTGTGCTTGGTGTGTGGGGCCTCCCCACTGGTCGGAGCCTGCACCACTCTCTGGGACCTCAGCAGCACTGTGGGCTCTCCCATCAGATGGGAAAGCGATCACGTGGGGGTTCAGGGCTGCCGTCACCTGTTCCCACAGTCACACCAAGGTGTGCTCCCACCCTCAAGGCTGCAGCAGTACTATGGGTGCTGCAGCTGGAAGAGCAGTTGCATGCATGCACAGGGGTGTCAGCTGGCTGGAGAGTGCTCACCTATCTCCACCGCCTCCCCAGCAGGTAGTCCATCCACCTTTGATGTAAGGCTGCGTGGGTCTCTCGGGCATCCTGTTGTGCTGTGTGGGTGTCCTCCATTGGTCAATGAATGTCCATGCAGTTGTAGTTCAAAGGAGGAGAGATAAAGGGAACAGCTTACTCTGCCATGTTGCTGATGTCACTCCCCTGTGACTCACCCTGGCCCTCAGCACATGACCAGGGTGGGATTACTATTTATTAACCTGCAATTAATTGCCTTGACTGAATTGCAAGCAGTAGGATGCACTAGATGATGACAGGGTTAATCAAAGTCACCTTTGTGTCTAACTTCAGGATGTTTGGGGCGATGTCAGCCCTGACGTTGTGTGTGGTTCTCTTCTTCTGTCAACACTGGAGAGCACTGAGCAATCAGCTCATCTTTTGTTAGAGACACTCTGAATTAGGCCATATAACTGGATTCTCATTTTCACTGTGGCTTCTAGAAAACTCTGAGTCAAATTCGTGTGTCTACTAGTTTACATGTGCAGGGCAGTGTGGACTCCCGTCTTGAAGGAGGATCATTCTTGGACTGGTCTCTTTATCTTTTTCATCTCCTCATAATCCATCACGATGAATTGTATGTTTCCTTGTAAGCTCCCTCAAATCCCTTTTGGAAAAATGCAGAAAAGAAAACAAGAGAAGAAGGGGGAGGAAGGAGGGATGTCCCACATGTTTCTGGGCTTGGTTACCATACTTTTCTTTAGTCCCCAAATAACCACAGTTTGAGTTCCCATTCACTTCACCCAGGAAATCTAGTCTTTTACTAGGTTCCTCATTTGATCTATTTCTGGAAATTCCCAAGGAATGCTACCAAGTGCCACAAATCCTTCCCTGTGGACAGACCCTGGGGGTTCGCTCCAAACTGGGATGCTGTTCCTTCACAGGTCACTTCTCACCATCCGGTGACCACTTGGACCAGCGGGCCCATTTCTGAATGTCCCAGAGGGCTGCTAAGACCAGGTGGTAATTTGTAACAAACTCATCCGCAGGTCTGGGGACAACAGAAGGGAACTCTGTGCAGAAAAACAAAGCAGCCTGAAGACACTTTCGAGAGCTCTCCACAAGAGACTGGCAAACTAAGGTCTGGCCCCCCGCCTGTTTTTGAATGGCCTTGCAAGCTAAAAATGATGGGAACGGTGGGGAAAAATCAAAGGAAGAATAATCTTTTATAACATGTGAAAATTATATGAAATTCACGTTTCAGTGTCCATGAATAAAGTTTTATCAGCACGCAGCCACACGTATTCATTTACTGTTGTCTGTGGCTGCTTTGCCCCACATGGCAGAGACGAGGAGTTCTGAGGGAGACCGGATGGTCCACAAAGACTAAAATACTTATTATCTGGCTCTTTACAGAAGACCTTTGCTGACCCTGCCCTAGACCAGGTCTTTTCCCAGGTCCCTCTCTTCCTGGCCCAGTGGCCTTTATTTCTGGGGCAGGAGATGGTCAAGGCCCGCTCCTGTTTGCACCTGCTGTTCCCCCCCTCTGTCCTCACCCGCAGGCATCCCTGACCTTCTCGACTGGGTCAGCTTCTCCTCTTGCCTTCACAGCCCTGCCACCTTCTCAGTTCTACACTTGTCTGAGCGAGGGTTTGATTAGCATCTGTCCTGCCTCTGGACAGCCTGCTCCATTCCCCAGAGCGATGGAAGGCAGTTTGGAGGGAACACAAAATACAGCACAATAAAAACACAGGTGCCTGTTTTCACTCAGCGTACCCCCAGCACTTCACCCAGGGCCTAGAAGACACTCAACAAGTGTGCACGGACCGACTGAATGAAAAGTTTGGGTGAGAAGGGAAAGAAGATGAAACCACAGTTAGAAGGGGACTTAGGGTCAAGAAAAGGGGCTGATGAGAGAAACTGGAGAGGCAGTCTCCGCACTGGTTAGAAGTGGAGCCTGACAATGGGCTTTGGATTTTTGGCTCTGCCACTGACTAGCTGTGTGACCCTGGGCCAATTACTTAACTTCTCTGGGCTTCAGTTGCAAAATGGGGATCATAATAGCACCTCCTCAGAGGTGTTGTGTGAGGTCTAAACGAGTTAATACATATAAAGTGCTTAGCATGGAGCCTGGCTCATGGGGTTTGTGGTGAGCTGTGAATTGTGTCCCCCCAAAATCTATGTTCAAGTCCCAACCCCTGGGCACCTGTGAATGTGACCTTACTTGGAAATAGGGTCTTTGCAGATGTGATCAAGTTAAGATGAAGCTCTGCTGGGTTTGGGGGGCCCTCATCCAATGACTGGTGTCCTCATAGGGACAGAGAAATTTGGACACAGACACACAGGGAGAAAGAAGGCCACGCGAAGACAGAAACAGACATTGAAGTGATGGACCTACGAGTCAAGGAGCACCGAGGACTGCTGGCCCCTCCAGAGGCTGGGAGAGGCTCAAACAGATCCTCCCCAGCAGGCTTCAGAGCGAGCGGCCCTGCCAAGCGGCCCTGCCGGCACCTTGATTTTGGGCCTCTGGCCTCCAGAGCTGTGAGAGGACAAGTGTCCGCTGTTTAAAGCCCCCAGTGTGTGGTGATTTGTTATGGCTGCCCCGGGAAGCCAAGAGAGCGCTCCATAAACATTAGCACCATCATCGTCCGAGGGAGAACACTCAGAGAGGGAGAGGGCGAGGCGCGTTGTGGGCGCCACCTGGACTCCTTGGGCACCCCCGACTGTGCAGGAAGGCTCTTGGTCTGGGCTCCCATGATGCCCCGCCGGGGAGCGTCCTCTTCCACCTTTGGGAGCTCGATCCGCGTGGAGCCTGGCGCCCTGGGCACAGCCTCACCGGGGAACGGACGGTCCTTGGGTGAACGCGCAGACTTCCTCGCACCTCGGCTGGGGGGCACTGTGAGGCATGCTCTGCGAGGCGGGAGCCTGCTAGGAAACCCCTCATCAGCTGCCCCCCTTCTCTGTCTCACCTCCCAGCTCCCCATCCTGTGCTTCCTGGGGTCGCCTCCCAAACAAATCACTTGCATTCACCTTCTGGTCTCAGCGTCTGCTTCTCGGGAGCCCACACTGAGACGGAGAGTTTGGAGATGGTGGGTGGACAGCTCCTCTGGTAGAGGGAGGTCCCCAGGGAGGCCGAGGGGGTGCTTGGGGTCCAGGGCACAGATGGGCGAGTTGACCTTGAGGAGGAGAAGGGACATCTGAGGTTGGAGAAGAGAATGTAAAGATGGTTGTGGATGGAGGTAACTTTTGTAAATGAGAAAACTGGGACAAGCACCTCCCGGGAAAGAAATCCAGTGGCGTCCACTTCTCTTCTTCACCCTCCTTAAAAAAATCACAGTCAAAGTAATACATGCACACAATTTAAAAATCAAATCGTCTAGAACAGTATTCTAGTGGTGAGTGACAGCTCCTTGCCCCACCCCTCACGTCCCCTCTCCTGGCCCTGGAGCCAACCTCTGTGGACTGGTTTTAGGTTTTAGTTCTGAACGACAGGCTTAAGGGGCTAATTTCACTGACTTTGAGCATTGCCTGCCGACTTCCTGCCCTGCTGGATGGTGTACGATGGTGGAGCAGGCAGAACAGAAGCTGGTCCCAGGACGCCAGGCCCTGGTGTATACACCCCTTCTCCCGGTTATTCAGTCAAACGCTCTTCCGGGTGCAGCTGGTGTAATTCAGGTCCTGAGTCATTTGACCTGAAGATAAAGCGCTGTCTTGGTGGGCCTGACCTAATCCCAGGAGCTCTTGACATCTAGGTGGCAGAGGCAGGAAGTCAAAGATTTGAAGGACAAGGGGGATTAGACTTTTCAAGCCAGCTGCACTGCTGGCTTGAAGATGGAGGGGGTCACGTGGCATAGAACTTCGGGTGGCCTCTGGGAGCTGAGAGTGGTCCCCAGCTGACAGCCACCAAGGACATGAGGACCTCCGTCCTGCAGGCTCAAGGAACGGAATTCTGACACAGCCACGTGACCCTGGTAGAGGACCCTAAGCTCTGATGACAGTGCCGTTTCGATCTTAGCCCAGTGGGACCCTGAGCACAGAGCCCAGACACAGCGTGTCCAGACTCCTGACCTTTAGAGCTGTGAGCATTTGAAGCCACTAAGTTTGTGGTAATTTGTTACACAGCACAGACAGCTAATGCAGCCGGTGTAAGATGGTTTAAGGATTGAGCTCTGTCACACCACTCCACGTCACCCCTGTGCCTTCTGCCAGCCTGGCTATAGCTGCTTTAGTCACTGCACTGGCCACCCTCAGACTGTGACCTTCTGTCTCCTTTTCTTATTCCAGCCGCCACAGGTAGTGTCGTCTTGGCTCATTTTGCAAGCTACAGACATTTGAAGCTTTGTGGGCCACCTGGTCTCTGTTGCAACTAGCCTCTGCCCTCGTAACAAGAAAGCAGGCATAGACAGCACGTCGGCAAACAAGCGTGGCCGCGTGCCAATAAAATTTTACTTACAAAAACAGGCCGTGGGCCCACCCGCCCTCCAGACCCCGCTCCACCACCTGCCCTCTGTCCCAGGAACCATCACTCTCACCAGATCAGGGCTGCTCACTTTGGCCTTCTCTGGGCTCGGTGCTAGGAGTCTATTTCCAGTTTATAAAAAGCAGGTTTCTAGTGGATGGGCAGTAACGGGAAGCCTGTGAATATCGTCTCCTCATCAGGGACTTTGAAAGTGGTTTCCTTCTATCTGATTCTGTTCAAGTGAGAGAAAGAGGCCCTTGGAGCATGAAGATGGAGATGCAACTCCATCCTTTACAAACAAACTCAGCCCCCTTCAACCCAGGCATCCCAGGTCAGGGGGCGCAGCTGCAAGCGTTTTCCTGGGAAATTCAGAGTTGTCAAAGGCATTTATCCCATATTTTATTGTAATTGGCTAATTTATGCTTTATTTACCTTGTGGATATGATCTGAAAGTTAACGCTGGGTAACTGCTGCCTTTTCTGTTCCACGTTGTCAGGAAAATATATGTCTCTTTGGCTGAAAACTTTAGAAAAATGAGAAAGGGAGCTTTGGGATAAATTTCCCACTGCTTACAACGAGGAGCCCCTGGTCACCGCGATATGTGTTCTTTTAAGTCAAGTAAAACGAGTTTCTGCCGAGAACATTCAAATGCTTCACCTTAGGCTGCAGAATTTGGAACTAATCTTCCAGGATCAGCGTTGCTGGAAGTCAATCCAGGAGCCATTGGAATAACCCACCTTGTGGTTGGAAAACGCTGATGCTTAGGAGGAAAATAACAGAGAAACCCGGTAGTGTGGTTGCCTCGTTGAGCCCAGACCCGCACTTGAGATGCTCCCTGCACGTGGGCGCACATATGGGATCTGCATCCTGTCCTGCCTCGGGCCAAGAGCTGCCAAATAGAATTTGCATTTAATGCTGCTCATCATTTCCAATTGTTCTCCAAATAAAACAGGCCCCGGGGTTGAGGTGAAGGTTTCGAAGGCATTTTCCACTGGGTATGGGTCCAGAATAAATAATAAAGAGAAACCTGCCCTTTCAAGCACTTCTTGGAGAGAGCCTTCAACTCAGAGCAGTCGGAAGCCATTGACAGATCCTGAATAGAGTCAGGCAGATCAAAACTGAAGTCAGCGTGCTGCGCCAGGCTGTCCTCTCCTGAATCTGTCGTCTGTTACGGCTGCTAGAATGCAATGGCTCTCTCTCCGTCTTTCTCCCTCATCTCTCTCTTCCTCTCCCGCCTCTCTCCAGCTCTCTTCTCTCTCCCTCTTTCCCTCTCTTTTCCCTCCTCCTCCTCTTCCTCTCTCTCTCCCTCCATCCCCCCTTACAGTTATAAGCCCTCCACCTTAAAAAGAAAAATACTTTTCTTGCAATAATTACAGACTCTGCAGAAAGTTGCAAAAATACTATATAGAGTCCCACGTACTCTTCACTTGTCTTCCCCCAATAGTAACATTTTACATAACAAGAGTACAGTTTCAAAACCAGAAATGGATGTGGGTACAACGTACATGTCTAATGCTATGTCGTTAAGCGTGTTGGGGCTCAGGGCAGGCGGCCCCAAGATATGCCGCAGTGCCCTCCTGATTACGTTGGATTAAAGTTTCTTGAGAAACAGCTGGTGCAAAAAAGACACTCTGACCCCAGCTCTGTCCCTCTGAAAGCAGGAAACAAACCTCCCATGTGACAGGTCCCCTCCCTGCAGCAGGAGGCAGAGAGACACCCCCATGGCCAGAGACGGGGAATCCAGGGCCAAGAGAGGCGTGTGAACAGACTCTGCGTGGATTCTTCACTAATTAATACCCAAGCCTAAGTTCTTTATTTTGTCAAATTCTCACAAATTTATTCTTTCTTTGTCTGAAAAGTATAACATCTTCTTGCCTTGGTCACTTCATAGGTCCCATATCTATGAGAACTCATATGTATGAATTAAATTTGTTTTTTTTCTCCAGTTAATCTGTTGCACGTCATCTTAATTATTAGACCAGTCACAAGAACCAAGGTAGGCGAGGAGGATTTCCCCTCTCCAACAAGCCCTTCACGTTTTCTTTTCTTTTTTTTTTTTGAGGAATATTAGCCCTGAGCTAACTACTGCCAATCCTCCTCTTTTTTTTTGCTGAGGAAGACTGGCCCTGAGCTAACATCCATGCCCATCTTCCTCTACTTTATACTCGGGATGCCTACCACAGCATGGCTTTTGCCAAGCAGTGCCTGTCTGTACCTGGGATCTGAACCGGCGAACCCCGGGCCACTGAGAAGCAGAACGTGTGCACTTAACTGCTGTGCCACCGGGCCAGCCCCACCCTTCATCTTTTAACACTCACTTCTTTATGTAAGTTTATTCCATTTTCAAAATTCTTAACTTACTCAAAGAACACGTACCAAATATTTATATTCTTCCGGAGAGGGGTGCCCTCTTTTCTCCATCTGCTCACTTCTGGCTCGTCCTGCTTGGGCTGGGCCCTCCTGCAAGTCATGCCCACAGAGGGAAAGAGGATTTGTAGGATGAGTTCCTGGTCCTGCTGGGCACCATTGGAAGTGCTCTCACATCCTTCATCTTATTCAGTCTCCATTTATTTTCATTTAATAAGTGAAAGGAGATGAAACTGAAATGAGCCCACCTCGCTCCTGCTGAAAAGCTCTGATTACAGATTTGATGAGAAAGCTATTCAAACCGTGGTCTGAAATGGATTTTGTGGGCCATCTGCATGCGTCCGTCAGGCGGGCAGCCTCCCGTGACGTGGGTAATTGCAGGCAAGCTGAACTGCAAACAGCCCGGCATCCCACAGGAGCGGCGGGGGCTCAGCCTCGTCTGGGGCCTGGGCTCTTTCCAGAGGTGAATTCGCTGGGAAGCCAGTGTGTGTGCGCTCTCAACAGTCAAGTCACACTGACCTCTTCTCTCACCAAACGTGTGTGGGGTTTTCCCCACCAAGCGATTCTCCACCAGCAGCTGGTGTCCTAGCGTTCCGACACTGTCCTCCGGGAGAGAGCGTCAGATCCCACAGGTTAAGGGCTCCGTTCTAAAGCTTGCCCCCCATTCCCCAACTTCAGATGCCAATTGCAAGTCCAGGTTGTCCTTTGTGCTTCCGACTCACTGGCTGTAAATGGCAAGTTCCAATGACTTCCTCCTAGAGTTTGATTAATTTGCTAGAACAGCTCACAGAATTCAGGAAAATGGTTTATTTCCTTACCCGATTACCGCTTTATTATAAAAGGAGAGAACTCAGGCACAGCCAGATGGGAGGGAAGCACAGGGTGAGCGAGGTCCCGGGAAGAGGAGTGGAGCTCCCGTGCCTTCTCCTGTGTGTCATCCTCTCATCACCCCTATGGGGTCGCCAACCTGAAAGCTCTCTGAACCCTGTCCACTTTTGGTTTCTTGGGAGGCCTCATTATGTAGGCACGACTGATTAAATCATTGGCCACTGGTGATGAATTTAACCTCCAGCCCCTCGCCCTCCCCGGAGGTCAGGAGGTGGGACTGAAATTGCCAACACTCCATCACAGGGCTGGCTCCAGGGCAACCAGCCCTCGGCCTTAGGGGCTCCCCGAAAGTCACCTCATTAACCTAAACTCAGCTGGGCTTGAAAAGGATTTGTCAGGAGTAACAAAAGACACCTTTCTCTCTCTTATCACTTAGGAAATTCCAAGAGTTTTAGGAGCTCTGAACCAGAAGCAAGGACAAGGTCAAATACGTATTTCTTATTTTGAATCACAATATCATGAGATGGGATCCACTTTCCTTTGTCCTGGTGAGGAGGAGGCGGGTGTGTGAGTTCTCAGGCATCTGAGTGGGTGTGCAGCTTCCGGCTCCTGCAACCTTTAGCAGTGCCCTTATCTCTGAGGGAAGTGTGGGCATTGGTTAGGACGCCCAGGACTGAGGACCAGACCGCACCAGTCAGGAGGATTCAAGGAAGGCGCCTGGGCTGCTCTTGGCTCTCTTTCCATTCATGTCTGCGTCCTTCACCGGTAAGTAGCCAGAGTCGGGCTGGAGGGCATCATCCATCTGTCTCTATGGGGCTCAGGGGCCTTCTGCACCAACGGGCAAGGAGAAGGAGGAGCTACATAGGCTGGAGAAGACTACAGGCCCCAGTCTGTCCTAAATCGACCTTTCTGGAACATTCAGCTGCAGAGGGAAGTGGACTTGAATCTCCTTCTGAACAGGCCGTATATAAAAACGAAGGAACTCCGGCGGCTGGGGAGACGGTGCTTAAGAATCTGAGCACAAGCCCCAGTGTTTTTCTTGGCTGGGGTGAGAGAGTGGTCACTTTGATTGGAGCTGACCTTGCGGAGGCACATTTCAAGCGAGGCTGCCCTTGTCGGGGTGGGGCGAAGGGGAGAGGAGGAATCTTTATGAGCGCCCCAGTCCACGTGCGTGCACAGCCCACGGAGAGGAGGACGTCGCATCCAAATTGTTTGCAAAGGGCTCTATTTCAGTGGGACGGTACTTGAGAGCATGCACCTTTCTTACACTCTCTCAATGAATCCATTGGTTTCAGTAACGTGGCGTGAGGCGTCCAGGAACTAAGGCTGCAGACAAGCCCAGGATCGGGAGGCAAAGGCTTTGGCGGGTGGATTCGCGTCCCCTGAAGTCCGAGGTCAGAGATCCTGCACCGGGGCGTCAGCAGTGGGAGTGACAGGCGAGAGCTGGATCTAAAAGATGTCAAAGAATCAAAGAAATGGGACTCCCAGCTGTGTGACCTCACATGAGTTACTTCACCTCTTTCCTCATCTGCAGAATGGGGTGTGAGAAGCAAAATAACAGCCCCCCAGAGATGGCCACGTCCTAACCCCTGGGACCTGGGACCATGTTAGACTATGTGGCAAAGGGGAGTTCCAATGGCAGTGACTTGAAGAAAGGGAGACTATCCTGGATTATCTGGGTGGGCCCAATGAAGACGAGGCGGAAAAGGAGACGGGAGTGATGTGATGAGGGAAGGAGTCAGCCCGCTGTGGCTGGCTTCCAAGACAGAAGGAGAGGCCAGAAGCCAAGGCATGCAGGTGACCTCTAGAAGCTGGAAAAGGCAAGGCTATGAGTTCTCTCCTGGAGGATCCCAGAAGGCATGCACCCTGCAGATACCGTGATTTCAGCCCAGTGAGACCCGTATCAGACTGACACGTACAGAGCTATAGGATGAGACATTTCTGTTGTTTTAAAGCCACTCAGTTTGTGGCACTTTGTTATAGCAACAAAAGAAAGCTAAGGCATGAGGACAGTGATAGCACCTACTTCTTGGGGCAGCTGTGGGTATTAAATGAAACTGCTACGTGGAAAGCACTCAGCGCACGGCTCCGTGTAACAGTGGTGGTGATGATGACGGTGACGATGGAGAAGGCTGCTCTCACTGTCACTGACATAAATGCACTTCTCTGGAGGGACGCCATGTTTGGAGTGTCAAGAGGAAGGGAGAGCCAGAACCGGAGAGGGGTGCAAATGGGAACCCAAAGGACACGGGGACCGGAGCACAGGAGGCGAGAGTGACAGAGGTGGTGACGCCCAGGGTCAGGTGGCGGGAGCCATGACAGTGAGACCTGAGGGGCCCACTAGCTTGGCATGGTGGAGAAAGCACTGGACTGGGAGCCCTCCCTGGAGCTGGGCCGTCCAACTGGCAGCCACCGGCCACACGTGGCTACGGAGCACTTGGGATGCCCGAACCTGGATGGGCTGCAAGCGTGGCACACGCTCTGGATTTCAAACATTTAAGAGAAAAATGGAAAAGTGACGATCTCCTTAATAATTTATGTTGATTACCCATTTGAGATGGTAAGACTTGGGGTATACTGAGTTAAAGGACACTTGTTTATTAAACGAATCTCACCTGTTTCTCTTTAGTTTTTAAAATGTGGCTACTAGGAAATTTACAACTGCATCGGTGGCTGGCACCAACGCTGTGCCAGAACAAAATATGCTGCTAAATGTGAGTGTGACGTCGGACACACCTTCTGGCCCCTCTGGATTTCTGTTTCTTCATTTGTGAACCCAGGTGATCTCCAAGGTCAGCTTGGGACATCCTGGGATTTGGTGAGGAGACAGTCCCTGGGGAGCATAGATAGAACCATTTCTGCAGAAAAGTACATTGTAAAGGACGGGGGCTAAGGAGAGGCACAAGGAAGCTGAGGCCAGAACGGCTTTTTTGGGAAGGTTGACAATGCAAGCTAGGAAAGAGATGGGGCTAAGGATCATTATTCATGCTCTTACAGACACTTGGCAATTTATAATCCAAGGAGAGGGAACTAATGTAGAGGGAGAGATTAGATCAACAGCAGACAGGCTGAACTGACGAGGAGCCCTCACCCAGGGAGGCAAGAAGATTTAAGAGCTGAGCAGGAGTTAACCTTGGAGGGGCCAGGAGAGAGCGAACAGGTGAGAAATAAATTAAACAATTAGCACACATCAAAACTGTGCCTCGGGGCACAAATGAAGTAGAATTGGGTGCCCCGGAGGACGAGACAGCCGACAGGTGCTGGAGGAAGTCAGGAAGGCAAGAAAGTGTTTGCTGCAGGCAGGAAAATTGGACCCGGTCAAGGAAGATGAGAGCAGTGGGGCAGCACGCACGCAAAGGAGTGGAGCGTGGGCTCCCTCGGATAGGATGCGGGCCAGGTGGCCGCCGATGCTGAGAGAAAATGAACGGCAGCCCAAATTCCAAAGAAATGCAAAACCAAAGGCAAAAGCGAGCATGTTTTGCTCTCTGACCCTAACCAACCTGTTTTCCCAGTGTTTGTTTCTGCTGACCCAGGAAGGATTAATATTCTCTTAATTCCCCCCAAATCTTTTGGGGCTGAAGCATCTTTTGCAAATCATTAATTCCAATACCAGGGTTGAGAGGCACCACCAGAACCCCATCGCCAACCAGTACGTGGAGGGACATTCGCATCTCCTGTTGGAGATCTTCTCGCCTCATCTCTTAAGCGTACTGTGAAAAATCACCATTTCTCTCACATCATCTCAGCTGCAGACAGAGGCTTAGTAAAATTGCCACCATGGCTTTCTTATTTCTGACCCTATTACCCGTTCTTGTCAACCCGTTGTGATGGCATTCATCTCCACCTTACCGGGATGGAGGAGGGGGCGTGGTTGGGTTACGCAGTTCCTAATTGTATCAGGTGGGATAATCCGAGACTGCGCGACCTCGAGGGACCATCTCATCCATTCTCCGGCCTCGCTGGGGACTCCCCTTATGCTTTCCTTTGGGGGAACCAGCCTGCCGGCAGTTAACCCCATGTAATCATCCCTCCCAGCCGGAAGCCTTTCTTCCTTCTTTCTCCAAGAAAGACAGTAGGGAGACCAGAAATCCCAGCCCAACTTATTTTGCTCCTCAAAATCCAAACCCCCTCTTTCTGCCACCAAATTGAGCACAGTCCGTGTTCCTTTCACTGGCTTCTGTCCCCATAACTCAGGCAAATAAGAGCTTGGCATTTCCGGGGCCAAACTTGGGAGGTTTCTTTTCTCCACCCTTCCCCCTACTTTTTTGAAAAGTCAGTCTCTGAAGTCTTGTTTTCCTGCTATTTTTGAGTTCAATCAGATTGGATTTCATTACAGGAAGTGGCTCCTCCGGCCTCCTCCCCACTCTCCTTTCTGCTCTCCGTTGAGGCTCTGGCTGCTTTGGGCTAAAGAGGCCAGCAGTCACACTGAAACAATGTGTTACTTGGAGGCAGCTGTGTAAAGTGAGGACGCTGGAGCACAGGCTCTTCTCTCTCCAAACAAACCTCGCTGCCCCCAAATGGAAAAATCCAGCTCTCAAAACAAGAGCCTGTTGGCTGCTCTGTAGCTGAAAGGTGCTGCCTTTGAGTTGGCGACAGGACGCATTTTATTTTGCAAAGACCAAAGATTCCCTGGGAGGTTTATGTTGTCCTCCTGTGGGGGAACTGTCTGGATGCTGAAAACAAAGAAAGAGTCGTAACAGCAGCACCTGATGGATGCTGAAAGGCTCTCACCTGCCTCCTCCCGGGGAATTCTAACGCTGTGGGGAAACCGGGCCACAGAGAGGTTACTGCCCAGTGTCACTTGATGTAAGTGGCAGTGATAGCGCGGGAGCACACACCACCCTACACCAGCGGGCGCTATCTCAACTCTTACGCGGGAGAGGAAAGAGGCAGAACGTCTCAAAGATCTGGTGCACTTCCAACCCATTGCTGCAAGTTCCCCACGTCCTGCCAGACTGAGGCCCTTCTGCCATCCGCTTGGTCCAGGTGTTGTCCTTGCTAAAGAGGCCAAGGGAAGTTGTCTTATGTTCTTCATCTCTCTGCTTCTCTTGAATGGCTGGTTATGGACGCATCTGGAATGTGGGCCATGCCGGTGTGCCTGGCCTCCTTCTGGCTCACCCCTCACCTACCTCTGGGAGGAAACCATCTGCCCGAGACTCCCCCGCTCTTTGCCACATGACATTGCCTTCTGGATAAACATCTCTAGGTGACACAAGATTGATGCCTCCATAAAGACTTCCTGTAGCTCACACAATGCCCCTTTTGTCAGAATCCATGTTTTACTGCAGGGCGATGCTTGCTGAAACTGAGCTGTTCGTTACCCCAAGACCATACCCGCCCTCCTCACCGTGAAGCTTTCAAGAATCAGAACTTCTGAGCTGGTGGTGGTGCCTGCCTCCCTGCTGGGTTTCTGCTCCAAGCTGAGTGCCACTGAAGGCTGCTTGGACCAAGTGCAGATTGGCGCCCTGAGCTGGGCGCTCCGACCCCTTAGGAAGGGCTGTCCTCAGGAAGGCCTTCCACGGCGTGGTCCCTGATCACCTAATTTAGATCAGGAGCCCCCACCCCCATTAACCTCAACTCTTCTCAACCCTCCAACGACACACACAACTGGACAACCTCCATTAATCAGACTGGACATCGACATCCAGGCAGGGAGTTGGGCCGTTGTTTCTCTATTTTCCCTGGCAAGTGTCTGAAATGTACATTTCACCTTACAGACCACCTGGTGGCCTTTGTGAGGCAGAAGGTCTCTGTGGGAAAGAGGAGGTGCCTCCCTCTAGAGTCCAGACAAACTTCAGGGGGGCTCAGCTGTAAGATTCAGGAGAGCAGAAAATACTGACCAAGTTTGTCTTCTTGGCGCCTAGAGCATCCGTCTGGATCTGAGTCCCCTAGGAAAGCTCTGTGCTTCCACCTGCTGAGACGCCCACGCGTCCCTTCTTGATGATCAGTTGTCTAGTCATTGCATAATTATACAGCTAATATGTGCTCATTGCAGAAAATTCAAAGGGCATGATGGAAGGGAGAGGATGACAACAATGCAACTAGAAGCCATCTATCTATCACCCCTCCCCTTCGAGATACCCATCATTAACTTTTTTTTATTGAAGGGAAATTTATGCAACACAAAAGTAACCATTTTAAAGTACACAATTCAGTGGCATTTAGTCCATTCACAGTGTTGGGCAACCCCTACCTCTATCTAGTTCCAGAACATTTCTATCACCTCAAAATAAAATCCTGTGTTAGGAACTCTTTGATACGTTCCCTACTGCCCTTTTTTCTATTTTAATATAGTTAATACTGTATTTCCAATGTTACACCCTGACTTCGTCACTTAGTTAAAAAATTGATCTTATATCAACATGTTAAGCTGTAATTTACATGTAACAAAATGTATCCATTTAAAATGTACGGAATGATGGGTTTTGACAAATGTTTACACCTGTGTACGTTACAAATGTATACATCTGAGTAACCTCTGCCTCTGGATCATCTAGTTAAATCTAGAATATTTCCAGCACTCCAGAAAGTTCCTGGAGCCCTTCTTCAGTCAGTCTTCCCTACCTCCCCTTTAGGCAACCACTGTTCTGATTCCCATTTCTATTAGTTTTGAAATTCTCGAACTTCAAATAAATGGAATCACCAGTGTGTTTTCCTTCTGGTGTATCATCTTTCGCTCGGCGCTGTCCTTGTGAGATTCATCTCCGCTGTTTTGTGAATCAGCAAGTTGGTTCTTTATTGTTGCTGAGTAGCTACAGTTCAATTGAATAAATAAACAGTATGAATATAAAGTTTTGTGAGTAAACAACTATGCAAATAAACAATTTATTCACTCGTTCTTCTATTGATGGATGTTTCATTGAGTTCCGTCACAAATCTTTTCCATGTTTTTAAGGACTTCACAAGCAATTTGCAATGTCTGCCTCATGTCACTGGTTTATTCTAACAGTTTACTGAGCAACTTTATTACTGATGGGCATTTAGTTTCTTCCGTTGTGAAGCACAGCCTTATGCACAAAGTTTTGTCCAGGATAAATGCTTGGAAGCAAATGGCCAAATGGAAGTTAAGAACATTTTAAAGGCTCTTGACACACACACAGTCACATTTCTTTCTCTACAGCCCGTTATCCTAGGAAAAGCCTAGTTAGAGAGTGATCATATGACTCAGTTCTGGCTAACGAGCTGTAAGTGGAAAGCCAATGGAGACTTCTCTGATGTTTTGCTTTTTTCAATACAAGTACCACTCTTTCTCTTTGTCACTTTTTCTGCGTCTTGCTTCAATCAGGGACGTGAGGCTAGAGATGGAGCAGCCATCTTGAAGGGACATTCCCCACTGAAGACAGGGAAGCAGAACAGTCTATCTGGGAGACTGGAAAATTCTGCTGGCTTCAGAGGTCAGATCTGGGACCAATGAATAGAAACGTCACTGAAGAAGATGTTAAGTCCATAAAAGGAAGAAGTTATTCCAATTGGGAAGTCAGTGAATTCCTTGTCAACAGAGATATTCAAACAGGCCCGGAATGCCCATGTTGGGAGAACATGGAAGGAGTAGAAGCATAAAATAGCGTAACCTCTGAGGTTTCCTCCTACTCTGAATTTAGTTTTATGACCCAACTCAAATGGCCATGTCTAAATGGGCATGTCTTTGTGTCTTTTGATTCCATTAAGCTTGAAAGGTGGCCACATGACCCCTTACGTCCCTTTTCATCTTAACAAGGATGTTAGAATTCATCTTATTCCTTAGAAGACTCCAGAAAGTTGGTTGACGCGTCCTTTAAAATTGAGCTCCAGTTCCCCCACCCTCAAGTACACATTCATCAATCTTTCTTCTGTGGTTTTATTAAAAGGTCTTTGGTGTGCATTAAAAATGCAAAATATCTACCCAATGCCAAATTCCAGAAATGCACAAATATGAAAAGCTTTGGTTTTTAAAGGTTTCTTATGACAGCTGCCACAGTGGTCATTAATATGTAAATTCCATTGGCTGAGAAGGTTGACTTTTGGTCATAAATCGCCTCTTTCCTCCTGATAATCCTGTCTGACTCTACAGCTGTCTAGACAATGGAAAAATTAACACCATGAAACAGAATAGTTTAAAAACCTTTGGAGCCAAATACTTTCTTTTTTCAATTTCAAAATCCATGGTGAGAAATGTGAGACCAATTAGTTAATTATGCAAAGAATCCCTCTGGAGCACCAACCTTGAATAATAATAAGACCTCACGTTTGAATAGCATTTTAATACTCTGAAAAGTACTTTTCCATACGGCATCCTCTTTGATCCTTTGGAATGTGTGACTTTATTTCTGTGACCTTGCTCCAAGCTTGTAAAGACCACCAAAGTGTGACACCTCAGCCTTTTAGCATTACCATCACTTTCTCTTCTTTAACAAATGAATTCCTTGCAAGAAAATGCAACCGCAGCTCTTTCAGATAGGTCAATATGTGACCTAGTTGGGAGAAAAGAAAATTACGCACAAAAGTCTCTTTTTTTGTTTAACTCTTAAGGTCCTTCCTTGGTTTTCTTTTGCTTTGGGATCAAAACCCCCCAAATTTTAACATGATCACCAAGACTCTGCGTGATCTGGCCACAGTCAACCTCTCCCCAATCTCATTTCTTGCTAATTTCCCTTGACCCTTCTTCCCTCTGTCCAGACTGGCTTTTTACAGTCCCTCGAATGTATGACACCTCTCCTTTCGCTTGTCCCGCCATCTTTCCATGCGCTCCTTCCCTGGTTAACGCCTACTTATTCAAAAGTCACCTCCTCAGGGAAACTCCCCTTCTTTCTCCCTACACCAAAGTGGATCAAGTTTCTTTGTTACACATCTTCAGAGAACAATGTTCCTTTCCTCCAGAGGAGAGGCCAATAAACTACAGCCCTCAGACCAAATCTGGCCTGCCACCCGCTTATGCAGAAAAGTTTTATTTGCACACCACCAGGTTCATTTGTTTATGTATTGTCTGACAAATAAAAATGGCAAGCAATAGGATATATTGGAGTATATGAGGAAGCCATTTGGTATAAACCTAATTCGGCCTGACCTTGTCTTTCCAAAAGGACCTGACCGAGGCCGTTGAGCATGCATTGTATATCTGCTTTAGAGATTCCCTATGGCAAGAGCAAAGGCCCTTGAGATAAAGGTGCAACTTCCCTCTCCCTCCCAAAGTTGGCATCTCCTTAAGGATCACGCATCTTTCCTTAGGCTAGAAACTGATTGCTGGCTCACCTGTGACCGGCCAGCTCGAGACAATAGACTTGCCTCCTACTGCGCCCTCCGAGATAGCAGACCCACTACCTGCTGTGTCCATCAAGCGCTGTGCCGACAGGGCAATCTTGTGACTATTGTGGGAGGGACACTTCAATCATATGTGAAGTATCCTGTTTGGGGGTATATAACCACTCTGTACACCTCACTTCTTTGGTGCCCTTTCTTCCTTCGGGAAGAAAGGCCCCGGGCCATGGTTCCTCAGATTTCAGCTCAGAATAAACTCACCCAAATTTTCATTTATAGATTGGTTATGGATTATTTTCATCGACGTGTCTATGGCTTTTTTTTTTTAATGTTTATTTTTTTCTCAGCTTCATTAAAATATGACTAACAAGTGAAGATTGTATATCCTTAGGTTGTACAACGTGCTGTTTTGATCTCTGTATACTTTGTGGAGTGAGGACCACAATCAAGCTAATTAACATATCCATCGCCTCACATAGTTACTCTTTTTTTGTGGGATGAGAACACGTGAGACCTACTCTCTGAGCCCATTTCGAGTGTACAGCACAGTATCGTTGACGGTAGTCACCATGCCGTACGTTAGATCTCCAGAACTTGTTCATCTGATGGCCGAAAGTTAGTGCTCTCTGACCAACATCTCTGCTTTTCTCCCCACCCCACAGCCCTGGCCGCCACCTTTCTGCTCTCTGTTACTAGAAGTTCAGCTGTTTTTTAGATTCCCCGTATAATGAGATCATGCAATATTTGTCTCTCTTTGTCCAGCTTATTTCGGTTAGCGTAATGTCCTTCAGGTTCATTCTTGTTGCAAATGGCAGGATTTCCTTCTTTTTTAAGGCTGAATAGTATTCCACTCTATATCTACATCTATATCACATCTTTATCCTTTCAGCCATCAATGCACACTTAGCCTCTTTCCATGTCTTGGCTACTGTGAGTAATGCTTATGACTGTTTTCTTGCTACATGGCAGAGTTGAATAGTTGCAACAGAGACTGACCCACAAGTGCCTAAAATACTTACTATCTGGCCCTTTATGCAAAAGTTTGCCAGCCCCCGCTCTAGAGCATTGGTGTTGGTCTGCAATGATGCATTAGTCTTCAACATTATGTCCTGATCTCTTACCTCTTTCTAGACTGTGGGCTCAGAACTTGGCATTTCCTCAATAACTATTGTGGAATGAATGGAAAAAGAGAAAAAGAAAGAAGAGAATGAAAGGAAGAGAGAGAAAAAAAGAACAAAACTTGGACATTATTATGATTATCTGTGATGCTAAAATTGCTGATCTTTGGAATTAAGTAGTCACACTCCATTTTCGTTAGCTTCTTTTTTGAACTTCATGCAAAGCTGTCAATAGGATGGACTGAGGCCAGAGATGGGATTAATGGCCATCAGATGGGATAATGCCAACAGTTGGGTCCTGGATTGAGTGTGGGATGACTGCTGCCCATCTTGGTTGGGTCTATTCTCAGGAACTAACTCCCTATCACACAGATTTTTCAGGAATTCAGCTCACTATGTCCTCCTTCCACCTGGAAAAGTATAAAAATTTCAGACTGGGCTGGGGTCTGCTAGGAACCTGCTCTCGTCTTCTAGGGAGAATAGTTCTTCATTTGTGGAACTTCCAACCCGCTAGGGGCAAAAGAAGATGGTTAACACTGTGGGGCAGTTTTACAACATATCCACAAATGCTTTGACACTCCTGCCATTGAGAGATGGGGTCTAGGTCCTCTTCCCTTGAAATTGGGTGGCCTCGTGACTGCTGTGACCAACAGACTGTGGTGGAAGTGCCTCCAGACGACTTCCAATGCTAGGTCATCAGAGACCATGAATCATCTATGTCCTTCTTTGGAACACCGTGAATGGAGCCTGGAGCTTCCATGTAAGAAATCTAATTATCCTGAGCCTGCCATGCTGGGGAGACCACATGTGACCCTCCAGTTGACAATCCACCTGACCCCAGCCTTCCAGACATCCCCACCAAGGTGCCAGATATATGAGTGAAGCCGTCTTGGACTCTCTGGGCCAGCCTACACTCTAGCTGAGCAGTCCTGAGTGATTGACACCAGGTAGAACAGAAGAATCGCCAAGCCATGCCCTGCCCCCATTCCCGACCACAGAAGTGTGCCACGTAATAAAATGGGTCTTATTTTAAGTTACTATGTTTTGGACTTGCTTGTTATGCAACAATAGCTCACTGGAACACACTGTGACTGAGCTAGTGACAAAAAGTATCTCATTAAGGTTGGTCGTACACGGGAGGCCATTGAAACTGCCTTTTTGGCTCCACATGCAAGTTGTCGGCCTCTTCTTCCAGATGAGGAAACGAACACAGGTTCAATCACTTTAGCAAACGTGTTGAGGACCCACCATGTGCATGGTTTTGTCGCTGTAGAAACTACAAAGGTGCTTCGTTCTATAGCTGCTGGGAGACACGAGCGTCTGGAGGGTGAGGTGGTGGGAATTCCAGCAGCTCTCTGTCCTGGCCGGGGGACCCGTGATTTTCTAACGTTTAAGGAGAACACTACGAGTGTTTTAAAGGAAGTTTCCAAAGACTGGACAGGACTGTATTCCTGGTGGCAGCTGCCAGGGAACGCTCGGTGTGGAGAAGGGTGAGTTTGTCAAATATATGGGACAACATTAAGGGACCAAGCTTCTGTTCCAGAAGATGGCAATACTTGGCAGTACAGATCCAGGTCCTACCCCGACCCTCCCCATCTCCACCTCTCTCCCTTCCTCCAAAAAAGACTCTTTTCTTATTTACTATTTTTAATAAGAAAATGCTTGGTGTGAAAAGAATCTGTCATTCCCATCATACACTCGTCTCCTGAGGGGTAGTGGCCAGGACGCATTGCGCCATGTTTTCTTGTTGAGGCGCTCTGTGTGGGTGGGGGATGGGGGGCCATGAGGACCAGCAGTTGGTGGTCTGTGAGGTCGAGACCAAGGCTTCCACAGGGGTACGTGTTGGGCGGTTTATGGAGGCTGGTCTGTGGGTTTGGAGGATGTGCCAGTCTGAAGCAATGTAGTGACCCACCGCAGGGCAGTCATGTTTCCTGTTCCTCCCCTGAAACACAGCACCCTTGACTTGTGACTTTGGACTCCTGCCCCACCAAGGGACAAATGTGGATACAGCCCCTGGTACCCTGGACGTAAATGAGAATTTGTACCCCTTACGTCCATAAACTGTGATGGAGGAATTTTACAAAGATCTAGAAACAATGATTCTATTTCCACAGCCAAAATATCTGATGGAAGACGATTGAAAGGTGGAGGCATCGTAAATTCCAAAGA
Organism: Equus quagga; assembly: GCF_021613505.1. NCBI lineage: Eukaryota > Metazoa > Chordata > Mammalia > Perissodactyla > Equidae > Equus > Equus quagga. Next base: position 69,582,533 of record NC_060281.1, on the reverse strand, counting down.
GAAGGATAATTTTACAACAACAGTTTGGAGCCTGAAGAAAAAAAGAAAAGAGAGCTGGTGCTAAATGCACGGGGAGTTGGCAGGAACGAAGGCATAAAAATTCAACCAGAAAAGGCCACTGGAGTTTTCCAGCCAGAGAGTGATTCTGATGAAATGAATGAACCAGAACTAGAAGTCTCAATTTCCTTCCTGCGTTGTAGGAAAATTGAAAATCTCAGTCCTCTCTGGATTCCAGTGGAAACAATTGTCTGCTCCCTTAAAAAAGGCGGAACAAAGATCTGGGCTGGTTCGTGCCCGGGTGTTTCTCCTCTGGCCCCTCCTGTCTGCTCATCACAGCCCTGTCCAACCCGAGCGTCACTCCCCTGCCCCTTGTCATCTTCCGCCTTCTCCACTGTCACAGGGCAATTTTGTTTTAAGTCCCTTGAAAGTGACTTTGGTATTTGGCTTAGAAAAATGGCTTCTTTAACTCAATTTGAGCCTTCCCCAGGACAGGCCGTTGGAAAGTGCCAGAGGCAGATGGGGTCTCTGCCTTGACCCCTCAAGCAGTGCAATCCTGCTCCCTTAGTGGGAGCCGGAACCCAGACTCCTGGGACGTGAGATTTGGGGTCTGCTCCTGGTTTGCTGTTAAAAACGCCTCGTCCCCTCGTCTGACTGTTGTGCAGGGAAAGAAGGTTAACAAGCAGGCGCGAGCTGCGCGTTCCTGGGAAGGACAGAAATTGATAAACCCATGGTGCTGTCACCGGCTGCAGCAAGGCGGGAGTGGTGCACAGCGGGTGTCACTCCCACCCCCAGCTGATCCTGAAACCCCAGGTCACGTGGGCTCAGAGCAGCAGAGGGCTCCCTGGCAGCCCTCTGAGATGTCTCGGGGGTGCGTGGTCAGAGGTGTCTAGAGAAACGGATTTCTGAAAATAGAACAGGATGGAAGAGATTAAAGTGCTTCTCCAGGACCACTAATGAAGCACTGGAAAAATCAATTTGTCCCCATGCCTTTGAAGCTGGCTGTGACAGAAGCAGCTGAGATTCTGTTTTTCCAAGTGGTAGGAAACCACTGCGCGCCGGGTCCCCGGTTCTGAAAAGCATCCGGGAGAGCAGAGGGCAGGGACAGCTGCTTCTGCCCAAAGAACCAGAACTAGGACTCCCAGAAGGAGTATCCGGGGATGCTGCGGGGGCGGGGGCTGCCTGTGAACTTCAGGGCTTGTCTCCACGGTGTTCTACGTGGGCCCTGGGGTGGAGGGTGGTGGGGGCCGGCACTGCCCTTACACTCGCCCGAGGGGGTGGCTGCCCTGACCTGGGCTTTCGAGAGCCTGCCCTGGCCATGCCCTGCCCACAGGGCGAGGAGTCCACAGGGTGAGAGGACGTGTCCCCCAGAGCTTACGGCTGCCCCAGCAGGCCCACAGGTGCGACTAGAGAGATGTGGGGAAAAACGCGAGGAGGCACTCACTCCCAGGGGGTTCAAGTGCCAGGGCACCTCTCTCGCCTCCCTCTCATCCCAGCCCTGGTCCCAGACAGCTCCCGGGCCCTGGGACCCCAGAGTCCCCTGCCCAAATGGCCCGTGCCTGGGACAGACCAAGAGGATATGCAGGCTGGCGGCTCACTCTGAGCAGGCCGAAGGCCCCCTGCATGCAGAATCTGTGATGTGGCCCCAACATCCGGCACAGTACGCGCTCTGAGTGTGCGTGCGTGTGCTCGTGTACAGTTGAGAAAGTATCCTTCGAGTCCCACTTCCCTCAGTTTAAAAAATCTAAATCAGGAGTTGGGTTTTTCTAATGCCCTCCTTGACGTCTTTTGAGATCATCGTCTACATAACAAAGATTGACAAAAGGAGCACTTGTTAGGATTAGAGACAGATCCTCAAACATGACCCAGAGGCAGGAAAGTGGGAAGCGCTTTGAAAGACTCTGAGTATCCCCAGATGGAACCTGCTGCCATCACTGCAATTCTCCTGCTCTGGAGAGCCAGCCAGCTCTTGTTCTTGAACTTTCTGCGGTGGCATCCTAGGAATTGAGGTGTGAGTGCCCCGTGGGCACCCACGTTCTTTGTTCTGCCCGCTGACATCCTACAATGTGGTTGTGGGATTTTTGTGCTGGGTCAATAAGCAACTGGTCCCTCAGGTCTTGTGCCCAATTTCCCTGCTCAACTGCAGCGGCTGGTGGGGCCTCTGGTTCTTAGGCTCCAGAGTGGAGAGATTCCTACAAGGGAAGCTGGAGCAGCCGCGGGATAAAGGGCTGCAGTGGGGGAGAGACTTTGTGTGCGTGTCTGTCTGTGTGTATCTGTGTGCGCATATGTGGGTGTACACGTGTGCATGTGCATGGATGTGTGTATGCATGATTGTGTGCACAAACGCGTGCATGCATATGTGTGTAAATATGTGTGTGTGTGCCTGTGTGGGCAGCATAAGGTTTGCAATCTCTCTTCACAGTCTTGAAAACCACAGATTAGACCGTTCGGGAGGTGGCACTCGAAAGACCATCTTCTCTGCCTCTTTCATTTAGGAATTGAGTTCCAGAGAGAGGAAGGGACCATCCAGGGTCACTCCTGAGTCAGACCCCAGGGCTCTTGACCTCCGGCCTTGAGAACATCCTCATGGTCCCTCATGCTGCATCTGTGGTGGAAGAAAGGAGTTGACAGGGCAGCTTTTAAACTTACTAGAGCGCTGCTTTGTTAATTTCCCAGACAAAGGGGCTTATGTTTCTTTTGGTTGCAAGTGACAGAAACCCCAAGTGGGTTAAGCGCTAAAAATAATTTATCGTCTCATTTGACTGCAGTTGCCAGCTTTGGGTGTAGTTGGATGTAGGGGTCTAAACAATGTCATCAAGATGTGGTTTCTAGCTCTCTCTTCCTCTCTAACTCTTGGCCCCGTCTTCTCCATGGTGAGTCCATTCTTGGGCTCTTCCTGGTGGCCACCGGCAGTAACACTCCCACTTGTGTCACAACATGGCTGCCCCAACTCTAGTGCTTTACAGAAAAGAGAGCAAGCTCGTTGGTCCAGCATCCCCATCAACATCCCATGGCTTCTCATTGGCTCCTGTTGAGTCACATGTCCACCTCTGAGCCAATCACTGTGTTACCAGTTGAACTCTCTCCCAACCCAAGGAGAGACCTGAGGAAGGGTCCCTTGCCCTTCCTCTTGGGGTTCTTTCCTGTTTGGCGTCATAGCTTTGAAATGAGACTGAAGCTGAGCATTCAATAGCACAACCTTTATTCGATGGCCAAAGAATGGGAAAGAGGGAACAAAGTTCACAGATCAACTTCTTCACTCCTGGGGTGATTAAGTGCCTATTATAAGAGGTCTATGTAATGAAGGGGAAGAATATTAGTTATTTGGAGAAATGGGCAGGCTTTTCTGGGGAGGAAGGGTGCCACCTCTTTTCTTTCCCTTTTTGGTTATGTCCTGCTGTTGCCATGGCAGTTGTAAACTGTCATGGCGTCGGTGGGTGTGTTCTATAATATGGTAATATATTACAATGAGCGCATAATGGGCTGTGGTGTCTATGTCAGGTCAAATCAGACTGCCGTGTTGCCTTCAACCGGTTTTGACTGGTGGTGTTCAGCCATCTTCTCCTCCTTTCTTTGTGGTTTTCTGCAAGCTAAAGACAACATGTTAGGCTTGTTCTGAGCGGGTTTGTGGTTAACATCTTATGGGGCCAGGGGCTGGGGTAACAAGTGTGGCTGTGGGTCGTTGGATCCCTGCCTTCTCCATGGAGCCCCATCGGAATACATTATCTGTTAGGGAGCGGCTCCCCAGAGAGACACCGAGATGTCTTGCTGGAAGAAAATGAATAAATGCTGGGCAGCAAAAATAGCAGACGTCTGCTTGATCAGCAAACCCTATTATGACAAAATAAAGATATTAAAGACTCAAATTTGCCTAAACGTGGGGGCACCACAGCCTTAGTTCATGGCACGTGGGCATGAGTGGCCACCTTGATTTGCTCGGTCCAGAGGGTCCGCCCCACGTCTCCACATTCTTTGAAATTTATAAAACCTTTTCACATCCAGGGTGGGGCCCAAGGGCAAAAAAATTCCTTGTTTAATTAAATCAATTACTTAATACCCCAAAGCTTTGTGATGAGGTAAGGCGCAAGTTTCCTATACAGGGCACAAGAGGTTTCAATAGACTCGACTGTGTTCCAAATTAAAACAATGTTAAATTCTTGAGTAACCCCAGCAAGGGGAGAAAAAAAGAGAAGAAAAAAACCCCTCTTATTTCCAAATCACTACCAGTGGAATTTTAAAAATTATTTACACACTTAGCCATGAGTCCCTTTATACATGACAGGTTTGGCAGGAAGGCCTGAAGCAATAATTTAAAACAGAGGTTGGGAATGTGTATAAGGAGCTCCCCCTCTTTTCCAAAACCACCGTATATCACATCCACAAAAGAGGCGACTTTTCCTAAGAAAAGACCGTCACTTTGGGAGCTGGGGCGCGTAGATGCCGTACGCACGAGCCAAGCTGACAGCACAGTGTGGTTACTTTCTGTGGACTGGAGAACAAAGTGAGTGACACATCGCTTGATTTACGGTGGAAAGAAAGAGCGATTGGTCACAGATCGTTACGTCTGCATTCGGGTCGAACTTACGTGCTTAAATGGAATTAAAAGACATGGCGGTGTGTTTTGTTTTAATTCCCCAGTCATTATCGACTGAACTTTATACTGAGTGTTCTTCTAAAACACCGGGAAGATTCCATTCTCTGCCTGCTGATGTGGACATTCCAAAGGTGACAAAGGACGTGTCCCTGGGGCGGGGGTTAACCCTCTGGCAAGGGAAGGCACGGAAGTCCTTGTTGAATGGTTGCATCCGTTTGGGTTATATGGATATGCCGCTGGGGAAGGAAGCGATGGCATCTAATCTCGAAGGCCCTAAAATGTCCCTTGGCTGCCTCTCAGCGGGAGCATCTGGAGAGGTCGCTGCCTGGGCCTGCCCCTACCTCTCAGCTACTCATCAGCTTCGCTCAGTTTCCAACCGCCACTGCCTGAAGCCTCTTGCCCTGAACTGTGGAGGCGCTTTGCCCACCCAGCAGGCCAGAAGTGCTGAAGGATTGCCACCTGCCCCAGAGGCCCCCAGCCAATGGGTCTGAGCAATTGATGTATAAATCTTCAGTTCCTTTGCTTTTCAGGTGGCCTAATTCTCCTTTCAAAAAAATGTTTTTATTTTGGAATTATTTTATTTTATTTTTTTGGTGAGGAAGATTGGCCCTGAGCTAACATCTGTGCCAGTCTTCCTGTATTTTATATGTGGGATGCCTCCACAGCATGGCTCGATGAGTTGTATGCAGGTCTGTGCCTGGGATGCGAACGGGAGAACGCTGGGCCTCCAAAGTGGAGTGAGTGAACTTAACCGCTATGTAAGCTGGCCAGCCCCAGGAATAATTTTAAACTTAAGAAAAATTGCAAAATAGCACAGAGAGTTCCCTTATACTCTTCACCCAGCTTCCTCTGATGTTGAAATCGTACAGATCCAGAGGACGATGAGCAAAACTAGGAAACTGACATTGATATGACACTACTAACTAAACAACAAACTGTGTTTGAATTTCACAAGTTTTCCTGCTAATGTCCTTTCTCTGTCCCAGGATCCCTTCTAGGAGCCCACTTTGCAGTGAGTTGTCCTGTCTCTTCAGTCTCCAATCTGTGACAGTTTCGCTGTCTTTCCTTGTCTGCCATGACCTTGACTGTTTGGAAGAGCACTGGTCAGTGATTTCTGAGAACGACCCTCAATTTGGGTTTGTCCGCTGTTTCCCCATGTTTGAAATGAGCTTATATGGGCCCGGCCCTGTGGCTGAGTGACTAAAGTTCCACTTGCTCCACTTTGGCGGCCCGCGTTTGTGGGTTCAGATCCTGGGTGCAGACCCACTCCACACACTAGCCACACTGTGGTGGCATCCCACATACAAAATAGAGGAGGATTGGCACAGATATTAACTCAGGGCTAATCTTCCTCAAGCAAAAAAAGAGGAGGATTGGCAACAGATGTTAGCTCAGGGCGAATCTTCCTCAGCAGAAAAAATAAAGAAGTGAATAAATAAAGTGAGCTGATGCATTTTTGGCAAGGATGCCACCAGGGGTGACGCCCGGCCTCTCTTGATGGTGCCATAGCAGGGGGCAAATGAGGTCCGTAAGCCTTCCAGGTGATGTCACCGTTGGTCACTTGGTAAGGGGGTGCCTGCCAACTTCCTCCTTTGCAATATTACCATTTTTCCTTTGCGATTAATAACTCCTGTGGGGAAGACGCTTTGAGACCTTGCAAATACCCCATTTCTGCCCAAACTTTGCCTCCCTGAATTTAGCGCCCAGTGGTGGGTCCTGCCTGCAGTAATGGCTAGTGTGCTGTCTGCCCAACAGTGATTTTATATTCCCTTCATTTACTTGTTTGGAACCTATTGTTTTCATTCATTTACGTATATTTATTTGTATATTATGTAATTTATTCACTTATTAATTGGACTGCTCCTTTAAGGAAGAGCCGTCCCTCCCGGGTGGGGTAATTCTGGGGCACGTGCCTAGCGCGTTGCCTGGCGGTTTCCTCGTGGGTTGAGCTCCAGCGCCCACAGTCGTAGCATGAAACGACGGACCGTCATGGCTCGCTTCCTCTTCCTGCCTCCCTCCCCACTCCCTGGTACCACCTCCTCGCCTTCCAGATGGCCTTCCTACACTCGCATCCTGACCGGGGTCTGCTTCTGGGCAGCCGAAGGCAGCATTTCCTCCCTGCTTGATGGACAGGACAGGGATGAAGACAGGCAACCTCAGGGAGAGCTGTGCTTAGCTGAGCAGCTACACGGTGGGATGGACTGGGGCAGAATCCTAGAATCTGAATGAAACCCGGGACCACGTATTCCCAATAGCACACTCTGGTTTGGGGATAATCTGGGTACCTCCACTTTCCCTCGTATTTTCCTAAATGAGTGCCAACCTAACAGATTATACCTTAGGATCTGGAGGACATCAAACAGCGTGTTCCAAAGAAACGGGAGTATTTTTGAACAAGTGAAAGGTAGTGTAAATTCAGCTTCCTGTGGCCGGCCCTGGGTTCACACACGACCCAACGCTTAGGCTGTTTTCTAGAATCGTGAGTGTCCAGCAGAGACGATGGGGAGCTGTGAAAGCCTGAGGGGCTGCCTCCCATTAGATTTTAGACAGTCAAGTGGTTGACACAACAAAGGCCTTGGAACTGAATGACAGCAACGAGACCTTGGCAACTGGCCAGAGGATGAGTGGGTTTAAAAGATTTTGGAATCAGGCCTAGTTTCTGATGTTCAGAGACACGCAGTGTCTTCACCTTTGGTTTCTAGGAAACCTGGTGGGCGGCCAGTAAGTGTGCCCGCTGCTGTAGTTATGTTCAACGCGGCGCATCAACGCGGATGAAACCCACTGGAGGGTCCCCTCCAGCACCCCGCAAAGACACTGGGAGCTGGTGAGAAATGAGGCAGCCGCCTCATTACAAAGGGGTCCGGGATGTGGATAAAACAGCAGTTGCCCTCACCAATTATGAACTTTGCACATCATTGTAAACCAAAAATATTATAAAGGGAAAAAAGATATTTTTTTCAATTTTAAGTGCCTAGGCAGAATAAGAGAGGCAAAGTGAAGATGCAATGAGAAATGCAAATCTAGCACAAATTCACAATCCATTTCCAAAACCTTTGTGTTATGCAAAATCAAGCATGTTTAGGGAATCAGAATCCTTTGGGCATTTTGGACAGCAGTCGTTCCTTCTACCGTGTGTCACAGGACGCCCCCCGGCGGGGCCTGGGGCAGAACTGTGCGATGACACATTGTGTCCTGCAGAAAGTAGTGGGAATGCTCACACTGAGCTGGGTCAATAAAGACTGTGTCAGCTCACGGCAAGCCGGCTCAGGTTTTGCTGCCAGATGAGTTACGAGAAAACTTGCATGTTCGGACCTTTTCGGATTTCAGATGTGTGGATGGTGATTTGTGGAGCTGTATCTCCCTTCCAGCCAAACGTTAGACACAAGCCTCACCCAGAGAAGGCTGTGTATCATGCCTCCTTTGCCCAGAAAGTTTGCACCAACGTCTTTGATCGCACCAAGAAGAATCTGGTACAAATGTTGTGTCTCTCTTTTTTGGAAATCAAGCTGTGGTTTGGGGAGGAAGCAGGAATGTGGATGACCACACCAGGCCTTTGTGGTTGGGGATGATGGTGAGCCGGAGAGGCATGTGTCTGCTCCTCCTCCTCCCCAGGGTCCGTCCAGACCCCCCGGGGGCTGGCTACAACCCACTGCCCCTTTGTCATCCCTCAGCGTCTGCAGCATCTATGATACCCAAAGATGGCCGTTTCCTTGGAGGGGGCCTCAGAAAAGGAGAGAGGTTTGGCAAGGAAAGAGATACTTCTCTGCAAGGAAAAATACACACCCACTGTCTGTTTATTTTCGTTTTAGCCCCACAGTCCTCTAAGGGGTGTGCACTGAGGATGAGAATTTGCTCTGCACCATTTAGAGAAGAACTGAGCTGAAACGTATAAACAGGACTTTGAAAACGTAATGGAACGCAGATCCTTTCTTGCAGAAAAGGCATTTTAAATAAGAGGTCTTTCAGGCTCCCCCTTAGCGGTTTGTTATCAACCATGACATTGACAAGCCAAATGCAAAGCCTCTGCTGCCAGGGCCCCTCGGGTGGGCGATCGCTTCATGGAATCAGTAAGTCAGCACTTCTTGTCTTCAGTTCCTGCTTCTGCTGTAAAACATTGCTACAACTTGGTAGCTTAAAACAACAGGAATTTATTATCTTGCGGGTCTGGAGGTCTGGAGTCTGACGCGGGTCTCCCCAGGGTGAGGTCGAGGCGTCAGCAGGACCGCGTCCTTGCAGAGGCTCCAGGGCAGAACCTGCTTCCTGCCTTTTCCAGTTTCCAGAGGCTGCCCCCTCTCCTTGGCTGGCGGCACCTTCCTCCACGTTCAAAGCCAGCAATGGCCATTTGAGTTGTTCTCATGCTGCGTTACTCTGACCTTCTCCCTGGCTTTCCCATTTTTTAAGGACTTTTGTGATAACATTGGGCCCACCTGGGTAAACTGAAATAGAGTCATACATCACTTAACAACGGGGGTTGCTTCTAACAAATGCATTGTTAGGCGATTTCATCATGGTGCCAACATCATAGGGTGTACTTCCACCAATGTCAATGGCACAGCCTACCACACACCCAGGTTGCATGGTGCTAGCCTCATGGGACCACCGTTGTGTATGCGGCTGGTCGTTGACCAGAACATTGTGATGCAGCGCATGACTGTGATCTCCTTATTTTAAGGTCGGCTGATGAACAAGCTTAATTCCACACATAACCTTAAATCCTCTTTGCCGTGTAACCTAAATTCACAGGTCCCGAGGATTAGGACGTGGGCATCTTTGGGGGGGCCATCATCCTGCCTCCCACAGAACTAATCCCTGAGATGGAGTGAGCTAGTCACACAAGAGGATGTGGAAGATGTGGGCGGAGAGGAGAGAGACCACTGTGTATCACATAAAATTCACCGTAACGTGGCCGACACTTACTAAATGCTTACCGTGACCTTGGCCCGTTACGTACTTTATCTCGTTGAATTCTATGAAGTAGATACTATTGTTATACCCATGTGTCAGAGGAGGAAAACCAGAGGTTTGATTTTAATAGTCACGTGTGGCTAGAGGCTGCCATAATGAACTGCACAGCTCTGTGAATTAAAATGAATTAACTGAGTTAAAATTAACTATTAATTAAGTAAAGTGTGAGCTAGCCAGCATCTCTAGCGCTGCACGCGCGTGGGGCTGCTGGCTACCATATTGGACAGCAAAGACACAGAACATTTCCATCACTGCAGAAAATTCCATTGGACAGCTCTATTTTAGAGGATCTTTTCCCATGTCATACAACTGGAAACTGAGACGGGGCCGGCCCCGTGGCCGAGTGGTTGAGTTCTCGCGCTCCACTTCGGGGGCCCAGTGTTTTGCCGGTTCGGGTCCCGGGTGTGGACATGGCACCACTCATAAGGCCATGCTGAGGCAGCATCCCATATGCCACAACTAGAAGGACCCACAACTAAAATATACAACTATGTACCAGGGGGCTTTGGGAGAAAAAGCAGAGAAAAAAAAAAGAAGATTGGCAGCAGTTGTTAGCTCAGGTGCCAATCTTTAAAAAAAGAAAAAAAAGAAAGAGACAGTCAGTGTGTGAACCCAGTGCCTTTGTCTCGAGAACCTGAGCTTGGACCCACCGTATCATACAGACATCTAGTACCTGCTTCTCTAACTACATCTGGGAGCGTTGAAACGCAGCGTATGGTGGGTGAAACTATTCTTCACTTACTCACATGGTCCTCATTTAACCCCTTCTCAGGGACGCGTGGTTTCCGGTTCCAATGTTTCTCCGACATTTCCATTTGGCTCCTGAGCGCTGCACCTGCTTGCGTGGTAAGCAGAGACCAAGTGCTGGTCATCTTGGCCATTCTGCTTCCCCGTTAGCGGCGGGCCACAAACTGGGCACGACTGCCCTTCTCCTGCCCTTTCATGTGCCTCCCAGGGGTGGGTGGAAGCCCCAGGCTACCCAAACGAGTAAGAAGGGAAAGGAGGCAGAGAGCCGCGAGTGATCAAGTCAAAGGAAATGAGTTTGTCAAACAGCGTCCTTGCGCTGCCATGCTGGCTGGGTCAGAAGTGCTGGTCTGCTGAGCCCAGCATGAAAACTCTTCCAGTTTCCCTCTGACTTTTCTGTTGTTTGCCAAAGAAGATGGCCTGTTTGACTTTAATAATAGTAACAGCCAAGCTCATCCAGCACCCCGGACCTGCCGCTGTTCACAGTACCCTCGTTGGTTAACCCGGCGCCCTCCGAGGCAGGACTGTCAGCTCCGTCTCCAGATCACGGATGGAGACACCGAGCTCAGCCTCTCCCCAGGGCCACAGCCAGGCGCGGTGGGGCGGGATTTGAACCCAGGCAGCCTGGCTTCAGGGTCTAGGCTCTGCTCCCTGTGCAGCCCTCCCCTCTACGTCTGGATTGTCAACGCAGAGGTCATTTTCTTTCCCTTTTCAAATGCCTGCTGCTTGCTGATGGAGCCAGAGGGCCAGCCTACCTGGGGCGAGAGAGACTGCTCCCTCCAGAGGGGAGCTGGCCTACAGAAGGCGTGGCCGGCGAGCCCAGGTCTGTCTGCTGTCACAAGAGCGCCCCCGACCCCTCGCCGCTGGGTCCCAGCTCTGGGCCCCTGGAGGTCTCTGGGCAGGAGTTGCCCCGCCGGCACCGAGCTCTGAATTCCTGGGACTGGAGTAGAAGTATTTTCTGAACCAAGAAGAAAAACCAGAGATGGAAGGAATGTGAGAAAACCAAACTGTGTCCCACCTGGCCCCTCGTCCTCAGAGCTGCACGCAAGCTGGGCCCAGAATAACGCTGACCTCACCAGGGAGCCCCAGGCCGGGCCCACCAAGACCAGGGCACTCAGGGACGTCGCCCTGCGCCTTTCGTTACCTCAGTGCCGTGCAGGTGGCAGGCCCCTCATACTGCTTTGGCTTCGTTACCAGTCACCTGTTCTCCAGGGCCTTTTGGATATTTCCCTTCACTCTGAGAAAGCTCCTTTTGTGCGGCTGTGAATTCCCAAACGCACGGGCCAGTGTACAGAGCAAACAAAACTGCCGGAGGCAGAGAGAACTTTCCAGAATTCCTGGCTTGGCGAGAACAGGCTCCTCCTGAGCAGTGCGATGTGTGCCACATTTCACAGTTTACAAAATGACTTTTCTTTTGGTTTTCACAAGGAAATTTTTCCAAGGAAGGTTTGAGAAAGATAAACGACGCTCCTGGAGTAATTGAACGGAAAATCTTGACCCAACCACTTGCCTCTGGGGGCCAAACAGGGGCTGGCAGGTCCCTGTCCACAGAAGGACATTGTCCAACCTACACAAGACAGTTTTCCATCAAGAAGGACAGAGAAAATGTTTCTTTTGAGCCTAGGGCAAAAATTTTCAATTCATAAATGTATGAATTACAGTCCCTCAGGCAAAGTGTAAATTATTCAGAGTTGTCTGCATTCCACGGACCAATTGTGAAGTAAGAGTGTTAAAACCAGAATGATAGGAATGAGAGATATTTAGTCTATCAGATACGAGCAACGTTTGAGAAAGTCCGAGGCCAGTTCGGGGCTGGTCAGGATAAGGCGCAGGGTTCCACCACGGGCCGCCAGGCCTGGACTCCCACTGCTTTTTCCACTTCTCGCTCTTGCCATGTTTTGGCTCCCCTTCCATTTCTGGTATTTTCTTTCAATTCATCTACTGTTCAAATAGCCCTCAATTTTCAGGTCATTTTCCGTATTTGACATTAACTCTTTCTTCCCCCATCCATAAGTCTGAAAACTGTTTTTATTGCTCTCTTCTACCTACATTGAGCTGAATTTTTTAACCTTTAAAAACATGCATATATAACGTTTAACAGATTTTTGCAAATTACAGAGAATTAAGAAGAAAACAAATCAACAAAAATGGTCCATGTCTCATATAATCCCTGCTTACATTAAAAAAAAATTTTAAACCCCTAAATTTTATAAAGCTTGAAAATTCGAACAGTGCAGAAGAGGACAGCACGGCAAGGGGACCCCTCTCCTGTCCCCTGCAGACCCTCCTTCCTGGGGCGGCCAGATTTAGCGAATTAGATACAGGATGTCTGGTTAAATTTGAATTTCAGATAAACGACACTTACTTTTTTTTTCAGTATAAGTATGTCCCCCATGTTGCATGGGACATACTTATACTAATAAATTCTTTGTTGATTTGAAATTCAAAATTACCCTGGAGTTCTGTACGGGGCCCGGCAACCCCACCCCTCCCGCCCAGACACTCTCCCCAAAAGTAACCACTTTGAGCAAATCTGCGGGGTAAATCCCTGGCAGTAGGACTGGGGTCAGAGCATCTCGCTGAGTTCAGACTGGGCGGAGGAGTTTCCTGGGATGAATGGAGCCCTCTGAGCTTCATCCTGCTGGGCTTCTTGGCGAGAGGTTTTTAAAGTGTTGGTAACATGTGGATCCTCGCAACAAAGGAAAGAATCAACAAAATGAAAAGACAACCTGTGGAATGGGAGAAAATATTTGCAAACCCCCTATCTGATAAAGGATTAATAATCAAAATATATAAGGAACTCCTACAACTCTTCAACAAAAACCCGAATAACCCAATTTAAAAATGGGCAAAAGACTTGAACAGACATTTTCCCAAAGAAGACGTACAAATGGCCAACACGTATATGAAAACGTGCTCAACCCACTAATCATCAGGGAAACGCAAGTTAAAATCACAGTGGAACACCTCCTCACACCTGGTAGGATGCCTGTTATTAAAAAATCAACAGTGGGCAAGGATGTGGGGCAAAGGAAAGCCTCGCACAGGTTGGAGGGAATGGAAAGTGGTGCAGACAGTATGGAAAACAGGATGGAGGTTCCTCAAAAAATTAAAAATAGAACCACCACGTGATCCAGCAATCCCACTTCTGGGAATATATCCAAAGGAATTGAAATCAGGATTTCGAAGAGATATCTACACTTCATGTTCATGGCAGCGTTATTCACAAAAGCCAAGCTATGGAAACAACCTAAATGTCCGTCGATGGATGAATAGATAAACAAAATGTGGTGTATACGTACAATGGAATATTAGTCAGCCTTGAAAAAGAAGGAAATCCTGAAATATGCGACATGGATAAACCTGGAGAACATTACGTTAGTGAAATAAGCCAGATACAGAAGGACAAACACTACATGACACCGTGGATGTGATGAATCTAAAAGAGTCAAACTCAGAAGCAGAGAGTAGAATGGAGGTTGCCAGGGGCCGGGGGGGGGTGGGGGCTGGGGACCAGGAAGGACTAGTGAAAGGGCACAAAGTTTCGGTGATGCAAGATGAGTAAGTCCTGGAGATCTCCCGTAGACCCAGGGCCTATGGCTAACAACACTGGGTTGTGTACTTAAAAATTTGCCAATAGGCTAAATCTTATGTTGTGTTCTTATCTCCCACCCAAAATAATACTAAATTAAGAAGGTGGGAGGAGACTCCTGGAGGTGATGGATATGTGTGTGGCTCAGATTGTGGTGATGGTTTCACGGTGTATACACCGTTATCTCCAAACTCATCCGGTGTGGACGTTAGATATGTACAGCTTGAGAAAAAGAGAGGTGGATCTTGACCTCCTGCTGGCCGGCTGCTGGGAGCTGACAATGAGCCAGTGGACGAGGAGGACGGGGGGGTCACAGGACGGGCAGTGCTGTAGGAAATGGATTTTATTTAGAGCCCAAGGTATGAATGATGTGGGCCACTTCGAATTCGTGAAATGACTGGCTCTTGTTGACCCTCATTTCCAAACACAAGGTTTGTTTACTGTTTGGCGCCTGAAGGACTGGTGTATTAAAACATTTTCATCAGAGCTGGGTTTTGATCATGGTGAGTTAGTGGACAAGGGCAGCAACTTTTCTTTTCCTTCTTTTCAAGCTTCTTCCCGGGCGCAGACTCTGGGTCATCTCTGGACGGTCGCCAGAAGCTGCACATCAGGACTGTCCTGTTCGATCTTGTGTCCTCGCCACCTGCTCTTCCAGTGGTGGGGTCAGCGTGTGCATTTACACACTTCCTGCTGTTTGTTTTCAGATCAAATATATGAGAAGGAAGCAAAGGCCACTCCTTGTTTGCTCTGCCCAGGGACCGGCCAGGCACCTACCTGCACCCTGCGCCCCCCGACCTCCCATCACCCGGGCCCTCGGAGAACCCTGGCTTCTCAACTGTGCTTTTCAAACTTCGTAAATAATCTTGGCCCACTTTAACATCTCAGCGCACCACACTGACACACACGGACAGAGGTGAGAGTCCAAATATTTAACATCTGGTAAGGCCAGGAGGCGGCCTGGTCAGAATTTGGTCTTCAAGTGGAGCCTGGTCTTGGAAAGCCCCTGCCGTGCCGGAAATTCACTCTTTCATCGCTGAATAGAAGTGAGGTTTGGGGGGAGTCTGAAGACAGCAGCAGGACGTGAAGGTAGCTGGGAGCTCCCAGTAGAAACGCATTTTAATGTTTTGACAACAGCTATACTTGTGATGCTAAATGCCAGCTCAATCGTACAACTGAAACAAAAGTTCCCTAAAACAATGCTTAGCTTTTTCTGCTGTGACACACTCTGATGTGTTCTGGTTCATTCTGTGCTGTTCCGTTCCATCCCATCGCAACCCATTCTTTCACCACCGAGAAAAAAATGCTGACCCAGACCCTCTCAACTGGCTTCATAACCAGCTGATTGGTTGTGACGCACAGTTTGAGACAGGGCCCTTTTCTGGTAGTTCCCAAACCACCCCACGCAAAGAACAACCTGGGAAGCTCGTCACAAACGTCCATGCCAATCCCGGGGGCCTGCGGCCTGCATCTCGGAAATCCCCAAAGCGAGGCCGAGGCAGCTGGTTTAGGGTCCTCTCTCGCAGAAACCCTCATCCACCCCGGGGTGTGGAGTGCACACACACACACACATCCTTATCCCTTTTTGCATACTCTGTGCTGTTCTGTTCATCTACGTGTCCATCCCTAATGAAGCAGAGACGATACTTTTAGTCGTGAACAAGTGGAAACTTAATTTGAACTGATCAAAACACTACAGTGAATTTATTGACTTGTGCCTGAGGAGTCCAGGGCCACTGGCTTGAGACAAAGTGGGACCCGGCAGCCCAGGTGACAACAGCAACCTACATTCTCTCTCTGCGTTTACCTCCACCTTCTCGGTGTTGGCACCACCTGGTCCGAAGCGGGGAACTCCCGAGGCTGTGTGCTTCCTTGGCCACATCCCACAGGAAAAGAGGGAGTCTATAAGCGAACATTCCAGCATCGAGTCTTGTTGTCCTTCTTTGGTCTGATTGGAACGCAGCACTGGGGTGTGAGAATGGGACACGCTGACTGGCTTACGCCCATCAGATCCCACCCCAGAGGTGGGGAGGAGGGCCGTCCCGCACGAGCCCCAGCTGTTCAGGGCGCTCTCTCGGGCGGGGGGGGGGGGGGGGGGGGGGGGGGGGG
>NC_060281.1:69497334-69566435 GCF_021613505.1 Equus quagga | reverse complement strand
GGGAAGGGGAGGTGAGATGCTGGGGATGGCGTGGAATCAGCGACTGCCCCTCCGTGGACTGTGGCCACACCTCTTCCACGATCACAGCTTTGCAGTAGGTGCTAACCTCTCATTGCTTTCTTTCACACGAGTTCACAGCTGTTCATTTTAGATGAATTTTAGAATCAGTTTTTCAAGTTCTATTAAAAACTCTCTTGGGAGTTTGCTTGGAATTGCATTGAAGTTCTGCATTAAAGTGGGCGTGAAATCAACGTCTTTATAACGTTGAGCCTTTTCACCCAAAGAACAAGGTAAATCTTTCCATTGATTCGGGTCGACACGTGTTCTCCAACGAAGTTTTGTAATTGTCATCACATCAGTCTTGGGCGTTTCCTATAACTCTACGCCTCCGTGGTTTTTGGGTTTTCTTGTTGGTACAGATGCATCCTTTTGCCACTGACGTGGTGTAATTGATGGAGGCTGCTGTAGAGGGAAGTGACTGGTATTCATATATTTATCTTGTATCTGGCCACCCTACTAAGCCTTCTTATGCGTTATAGCACTTTTGCAGCTGGTTCCTCTCCAGGGAATCTTTGCCTCCCTTCCCTCCCCCCGGCAGTCACAGTAGTTTCTTAACCGTCAGTTCCCTCAACCTCCTCTCGGGGCTTGTCCCTCTTTACTCTCCCTGCTCCATCCTACACCATCCACGCCTCACAGCCCCTCTATTCCACGACTCAAAACATGTTCAACATCTTCAGGTCTAGTGTGCAGCAGGAAGTGGACAGGCTTCCCTAAACTTCCCTTAATGTATAACATTCTCTGTGGGATACAACTGACGGCTATTATTTACAAGCTCGAGACTGTAGGGTCACAATAGGTCTCACACCTGGTATCTCCTGCAGTTTAACTGCCTCACGGGGCCCGTGGAAATGCCACCATTTTTCTGGAGGGAGAAAAACTTTCAGGGGTTGGGAGAGGGTGTAACGTGGCCCTTCTTGTTAAAACTTCAATCAATGTTTGCCTGCCACTGCTTTTGGAGATAGGGAAGCAAGTATTTTCCCCCAAACTTTATGAGACTTTAAAAAATGGCATATTTTACCTACAACGGGTCAGATAGCATAGAAACAGGTTATTCATTGCAGCAGTTCAAATAACACAGAAATAGAAGGAAAATGTTAATAATCCGACTGCCTCCCGCCCTCAGTCCCCCCACCCCAGGTAACAAATGGTAACGGTTTAGCATGTGCCCTTCTGTGTGTCCTTCTGTGCCGTGCTCTGTGTTTATACATACGGACGTATTTATTGGATTTTATTTTTTGAAACAAATGAGAGCATACTATTCACCTTACAGTTTGTTGCTCTTTTTAAAAATAAACTTTTAATTTGAGGATAGTTTTAGATTTACAGAAAAGTTGCAAAGGAAGTTCCCATATACCCGTCACCCAGGTTTCCCTCTTGTCCATTTGTCAAAACCAAGAAGCCAGCCCTGGTATGTTACTGTTAACTGAAGCCCGCCCTTTATTCAGATGCTGCAGTTTCCCTCAATATCTTTCTGCTGATCTGGGACCCTAGCCGGACACACACTGCTCCAGCAGGGCTCAGTTCCTCAGTCTCTGCAGCTCTTTCGTGACCCTGACACTTTGGAAGAATACTGGCTGGTTACTTTGTAGAATGCCCCCAGTGTGGGCTGTCTGGTGTACTTCTCTTGCTTTGACTGGGCGATAGGTTTTGGGGAGGACACCCCAGAGGGGAAGCGCCATTCTCATCACATCGTATCAAAAGTACGTGTTATTGACGTGTTACTGACGATACTGAGGATGTTAACCTCGACCGCATGCCGGTTGTTTTTTGTTTTGTTTTGTTTTTGTGAGGAAGAGTGGCCCTGAGCTAGCATCTGTGCCAATCTTCCTCTGTTTTTATGTGGGATGCCTCCACAGCCTGCCTGGATGAGTGGAGTGTAGGTCTGTGCCTGGGATCCAAACCTGCGAACCCCAGGCCACCAAAGTGGAGCACGTGAACCCAACCACTATGCCGCTGGGCTGGCCCCAGGTTGTTTTTAACTTAAAACATTAGCTACCTCTTCAGGTCAACACACTGCCATAGTGCATTCTTTTTTTTTTTTTTTTTTTTAAAGATTTTATTTTTTCCTTTTTCTCCCCAAAGCCCCCCGGTACATAGTTGTGTATTCTTCATTGTGGGTTCTTCTAGTTGTGGCATGTGGGATGCTGCCTCAGCGTGGTCTGACGAGCAGTGCCATGTCCGCGCCCAGGATTCGAACCAACGAAACACTGGGCCACCTGCAGCGGAGCGCACGAACTTAACCACTCGGCCACGGGGCCAGCCCCCATAGTGCATTCTTTTTAACAGCTGCATAATATTTCACAGTGTCGATGAAACATGGTCCATTCAAGTCTTCCAAAGTTCTCATATAAATATGAAAATATATGCAGGGGGAGGTGCCAGATAGTAGAGGGGGCCTTCAAGGAGGGGAGGGTGAGCCAGCAGAGGCCAAGAGAGCCAAGAGGAGAAACCTCCTGGAAGCTGATAAACGAGTGTAAGAATGACTGGGCCATAACTATGGTTTTAGTAGAGATGAGGAAAGAAAATTACTATAAGTGGTGAGATGCAGGCAGTGTCAGGTGGGACCACGGGGGACCATGGGGAAGACTTCAGAAGGACCCGGTTGGAGTCCAGCTGGATCCGGGCACTGGAGGTGATCCAGCGACATCTTGGCCGAAGGGGCAAATGGAAGAAGGACCCCTGGGGAGTCGGGAGGCCTGGGGCTCTCTGTCTTTTGTCACGTCACGCGGGGGCCATCTCCAAGGGAAGATGTCAGCCCGTTGGCTGAGCTGTTGGCCAATGCACGTGCTGCTCCCGGTGGGTGGAGGGCGGGTCCTGCAGAAGTGATGGCTCCAGGTATTTCCAGAAGTTCTTTGTTTCATGTGGAGGGCTGGGGTTCCCCTCTCCTTCCACCAGATGAAGGCCGTCTAACCACCCCCCTGCCGGAAAAGTCTGGAGTCTATGTTGTGGGATGGCTTTGTCACGCAGGTGTCAGTGTTTTCATACACAAAGGACAGAGTCACCCAGCTTTTGAAAATGGAAAGTTCAGGGCCACTGCAGTTTTCTCTTCCTGTCTGCAGGAAAGAGGTGACTTGGCTGTTCGTGGCCGGGACCTCCTCATGCCGCTGTGACTGTAGCCTGGTTCTCTTTCTTCTCCACCCACACCCCCACTCCCCACTCCTCCTGTCCCAAGCAGACAGAACCAAGATCCCGTTCCCACACAGTGAAATTTCAAATCAGGATCACGTGAGGCTTTGTCTAAAAGGTAACCGATGTCAGCGACAGCACACACCAATTCACTTGTCTCCCATCCTCCTGGAGGACACAGCTTATCTCAGACCTGATGACTGCATTTGGCGCTTTCATACTGACTTCACAGATGCTCCCGGGGAGGGCACCGTCAGCTGGCCTCTCTTGAGGCCGCATCTCTCTGTGCTGACACTGTGCTGCCGCCCTGATCTGGTTCTGCAGACCTTCAGCCATCAGAAATACACCCTGGCTTCTTAAAATGACGTTGTGTGATTCGATTGGGCCACTCCACACAGAGCAGCAGGACTTCATCAAGACAGCCCCGAGCCTGCACAGTCAGTGACCACAGCATCCAGGATTCCTGGAGCGTCAACTCTCGCCCTGCCTGTTGGAAGGAGAGCGGCTGTGCCCTTTCAGATGTTTTTCTGAGAACGTTATGATTAGAAGGCCAGAATGACTGATTCTTTTCTTCTTTTTTTTTTTTTTTACTGAGATGAGATTCGTATAACATAAAGTTAACCACTTTGAACTGAACCATTCCGGGGCACTTAGCGTGTTCATGTTCTCTAACCGCCACCTCTGTCTGGTTCCACTACGTTTTTCATCACCCCCAAAGAAGGCCCCTTCACACTCCCACCCCCCCATCCCCTGGCAACCACCAGTCTGCTGTGTATCTCTTTGAATTTGCCTCTTCTGCACGTTTCGTGCACACGGACTCACGCAACATGGTGCCTTTGTGTCTGGCTTCTTTCATCGGTGTGATGTTTTTGAGGTTCATCTATGTGGAAGCGTGAGTCAGAACCTCATTCTTTTTATGGCTGAATAATATTCCACTGAATGGATAGATCACAATTTATCTATTCACTTGCAGATGGACATTCGAGGTGTTTCCACTTTTTGGCTCATGAATAAAGCTGCTAGGAACCTTTACGTACAAGTGTCTGAGGAGTGAGTGACTCTTGAGATGAAGGGTCAGCAAGACCATTATTTCCCCAGGGAAATGTCCCCGCACTGTTCTTCCCAGGTGGCTTCACACACCAGTTTTCTGTGTTACTCCCGTGCATGGCCATTTACTAGATTATTGGAGTTTTGTAAATAATGACAATAATGCTATTAAGCAGCCTCTAGAATAATCTTTGCTCCCCGCCCCCGCCATCCGTATGATTAATAAAGCATTCCAGCGCTAGTAAGATGCTTGGAATAACAACGGGTTCCAAGTGCACAGCTCGAAAACAAGCAGGTAGTTCTTGTTAGACAGACTTTGGTTGACCTCCTGGCCCTGCCACCTCCTGGCTAGGCAGCCTCAGGCGAGTCACTCAACAGCCTCAGCAAGCTGTTAAAGGGATCTGAAAAACAAGCCTTAAAGATGACAGCCACCTGCCAGCGTTCTTGGGAAGAGCAAATGAGGTGAGGCATATAAACTACTGGGGCCGGGCCGGCAAGTGGGGAAGCTCCTCACATGGGCTTGTTTTTCTCACTCTTATTTGGTGACAATCCCAGGTTGGGTGGTGGGACCCAAGTGTACTGAGTTCCCCTCGCAGCTAGCTGTGAGATTTCGCACAAGCGTTTTGTGATCTAGGATTTAGGACCGATTATGGGGAGATAGTGTCACATATCTGGGGATTCTCTGGGACGTTCTGCGTCTTGAGAGTTCAGCTGTCCCTCTCTTTGGAGCCATGTGTCCAAATCATTGCACGGGAAGGAGACAAGAGAAGACCAGGACGACTTCTCTCCCCATCTCTCCGCCTCTTTCTCTCTGTGTTGTCCATCAGTCTCTCCCGGTCTCTCCAACTCTCTCTGGCTCCCTCTCTCTTTCAGACCCACGGCTGAATCATCCTAACCTTTGTCTCACCCCATGTTGCTTATACGTGACACCAATCTTTTCTAAACGCAGGCTGAGCTCAAAATCCGTAACAGAAACACCCAGAAAATCTGTACGTGGTTATCTCTGAATCGAGTCAAGCCAGGAATTTGAGTCCGTTTCTGTTTCAACCTTCTGGTTATTGGCTTTTGATCAGATACAGGCTGGCAAGGCAAGGCCCTGTTTGTCAAAGCGAAAGACTGAAAGAATTGGAAAAAGATGAATTTTCACATGTTTTGTGTTTAGAACAGGTAGTTTCCTCCGCCTGCAAAGAAGCCGGATTGAAGTCGTTGGCATGACAACTCTTTGTAAGGGGCCAGGGGGTGGATGGGAATGTGTCACTAAGGAAGATGCTTGAGGCAGAAAATATTGATTTTCAACCCAACAGCCCTGTGCCCTCTTCCACACCCCACCCCGACATGATCGGCTGAAGCAAACATGTGGCCTTGTCCCCTTTTGTCTGTTCCTGGCTTAGGCATGGACATGTGACCCAGTTCTGGCCCAAGAAATGTGAGACGTCTCCTGGGGGCTTCTGGGAAAGGGTTCTTAGCTTCTATAAAGAGACACAAGGAAGAGACAGTGCCATTTTCACCTCTGGATGTTGTGTGGGTGTTTGCCTGGAGCCGTGGCAGCCATCTTGAGACCATGAGGGGTGACACTGAGGATGACAGTAAGAAATATAGGAAGAACCTGAGTCCTTGGTGCCATCATGGAGCTGTTGAATTAACTGGTCCTGGCATGGCTCTCCCTCTGGCTGTCCTGCTAGGGGAGATGATCAATGTCTTCCCCACTGAAGGCCTCTTGTTTGGGCTTCCTGCTACTTCCAACCAAGCGCATCTCAACTGACACAATGTTTGATGCCTCCAAATCACGCGGAGAGAAGTAACAGGCGGACCACTGGCTGGTCAGTTGAGTCGAGGTGGAATTCCATAGTTAGGAACCCACTGTTGCCTCCTCATCAACCGGCATCTACACAGTGAGAAGTTCTGCTTCCTCTTTTATACGCAAACCACGAGGGCGCCAGCCTTTGCCTGCCGCCTCGAAGGAAATGAGCTTCTTCACGAGGACCCACCCAGGGAGTTTCGAGATGAGTGCCCCCAGAGATAGAACGGAAGCAGTCACGCGGCCTCCTTACCTCCAGGCTTCTCCGAGTGCCGCTTGCCCTCTTCCCTCTGCCTCACGTGTTCAGCAGGGGCCACATAAGCACCTGCCGCTTGAGATCGTTTGGGGACGAATGAGCCAATGACTGTGACGTGCTTGCAGCAGCGCCCACACGTAATCAGCAATCAGTAAATGTGGCCGTTGTGATAAGCATGTCTTCTCCTCTCGGACAGGCAACGTCTTAAGCAGGGATGCGTTTAGCCTTAAATGCCACACAGTCAATCTGTAATGCTTGAGGGATGTCTTCTAAGAGAACTAAAGAGCTGACAAGGGAGGAGAAGGAGATAATGGGCAGGGAGAAGGAGTGAGAAGAGGCAGAGAGAGAGCAGGAGGGGAGGAAGACAAAGCAGCCAGCGTGGGGGAGGGGGAGCAGCGGGT
This sequence comes from Equus quagga, assembly GCF_021613505.1. NCBI lineage: Eukaryota > Metazoa > Chordata > Mammalia > Perissodactyla > Equidae > Equus > Equus quagga. The sequence goes on along the minus strand of NC_060281.1, from coordinate 69,559,747 downwards.
CCGCCGTGCCCCCCATGGCCTGGTTTGCAGAGAACATCCCCGGCGGGGCAGGAGGGGCCGGGTTCCACGTGGCCATTGGTGCTCTTCAATTCCCTGGCCGGCTGGCCCCTGGCTGCGCTCCTGCCCGAGAGCCAGTCGGGGTCCGCTAATTGGGAGCAGCTGACATGCAAAGGCTTTTGCAGCATATATTGTTTCCAGAGCTGTCTTCTTCCCGCGGCTTCTGTTTTTCTTATTAAGCGCTGCTTCTAAATTTGTGGCTGGAAGACAGGCAGCGAGACTGGCGGAGAAAGGCTGGGTCCCCGGTCCCGGGCGGCGCCGCCAGGCTCCACGGCCGCCGCAGGGGTCTGCGGCCAGAGGCCTCCGCCGTGCAGCTCACAAATCACCTGGCAGGGGAGCCGAGCCCTCGTCCAAGCGGTGGAATTAATGCTGCCTCTGGGGTTCCGAGGAGCCGCGGGGTCTGCCTCACCCACGGCCTCTCCTCCCGGCTGGACCCCACCGTCCGTGCCTGTTACCCGTGGGGAGTCTCAACAGGAAGGCAGAAGCCTGCTGTAAAGAATTCGGGGACTCCATGTCGGGTCAGCAGCTGCGAAGAGTCCCGGGCCACAGGAAGCCTCTGGGACCCCAGCCTCCACCCGCCCTTTCCTGAGCCCTAACAGGAAGGAATTCACTGTCTCTGCGCCGCAGCTCAGAGGCTGCGAGGAGGTAACGCACCGGCTGGGGCCCGGGGCCTGCCCAGAGGCTTGGATTTCCTACTCGCGTCCCGGGGGCACGTGCCCTGAAAATCCAGGACCCTGTGGCTTCGCGGGGTTGATGCTGCGGCCCCAGGTCCAGCCCGTGGCTTTGGGATGCCCTGGGGAGCTCGCAGCTGGTCCGCGAGGGGCATGGGATTCCCAGCCGTGGCCGCGTCTCCACTCATGGGGTGCTGTCACACTGAAATGCAAACGCTCAGTCCTTTCCGAGTTCCAGATCAAGCCCCTCCCTGTTCCCTTCCGCCTGTGGCTGGTGTGAGGTTAACCTCAGTCCTGGTGATGTGGCATCATTTGAATGACTCTGAGAAACGTCTCTGAGTCAGTGACATCCAGTTACCTACTTGATTAGCCAGTCTTTCCTTATTCCTCAGAAACAGCCCTGGATAATGTGCCCAACTACATTTCCCGGCAGCATTTCCCGGCTTCCCTTGTGGCTGACTACGCCACAGGACTGCGTTCTCACCAACGTAAGTGGAAGAGTGGCAGGGCTCTTCCAAGGAGTCTTCTTAAAGAGACTTGACTCAATGGGCGGTGAACCCCTTTTGTTCTTTCTTCCTTCCTATTGCCTGGAAGGCAGGCTTGATGGCTGGAGCTCCAGCAGCCATCTTCAACTATGAGATGACCTTGAGAATGGAAGCCATATGCTGGGAGAATGAAATAGAAATATGGAAGAAGCTCGAGTCCCTGATGACATCACAGAGCCACCGTGCCAGCCTTGGGCTGCCTATTTCCAGGCTTCTTTTACATGAGGAAGAAATAAACTTGTATCCTGTTCAGTACACTGTTAGTTTGGGTTTTGTGTTATTTGTGGCCAAAAATATTCCTAGTTGATATATGTGTTCAAATTTTCTCTCTCTTATCCAGGTGCCACTGTGCACGGACTTCACCTACCCAAGACTCCTCCATCTGTGCTAAGCCTGCCCTCTCTGGGCACCTGAGCCCACAGTTAGTTGGCAGTAGGGCAGCAGATGACACCCATCTTTGAAACTTCTGAGTTTGGCTCTTTCCTTCCAGGCTTTGCTCTCTTCCCTTTCCCCCCACTTTGGTTTGCTTTTAGTTTGCTGTCAAGTAATTTTCCCCCACTGATAAGTTAGTACATCTTTTAGGAAACTTGCTTTCAATAAATTTGGCATTCCCTGCTAAGTCATTCCTATTATCGACAAACTTGTCGTAATAGCTCCTAATTTAATAGAAAGTTCTTCCTTGATTCCACATCCCTCTATAGTTATTGCCCCACTTCTCTGCTCCCCTTTAAAGCAGAAATTCTGGAAAGATTCATCTCTACCAGGGCTGTCTAGTTGGATAACTGCAATAAGCAGCGTTCCCATTATGGCCTGTGTTAAGGGCATCCCTGAGTTGTTCAGTGCACAACCTGGAGATCTTCACATGGGAGGCTTGTTCTATGCTCACTGCTTCCACTTCCTTAACCACCAGGCTCTTTTGAACCTAATCTAATCGGGCATTGGTTTCCACCACTCTTCCAAAACAGCCCTTGTCAAGGTCCCAGTGACATCCATCTTACCAAAGCTGAAGGCAGATTGTCAGTCCTCACCTCCCTCGGTTTACCAGCAGCATCTGTCAGCCACACCTCCTTTTAAAACACTTTCTTTCTCCGGCTTCTGGGGCTCCATTCTCTGGGTTTTCCTCCTCCTGCGCTGGTTACAGTCTTTCGGCATCTTTCGTCTTCCCATCTTCTATGTGACCGTTCTGCTTGTTGCTGGATCTGCGGCCCGTGGAACAGGGCCTGGCCCGCGGCAGGGGTTCAGTAAACATGGAGGTCGCTGAATGTGTGCACACATAGGGGGTTGTGTCTGAAGGAGCAAATCTCAAATACTGGAATTTCAGGCACCACGACAGAATGATATTTTGGGGCAGAATGGCTATTTCTACTAATTTCTCAAACATCATAGGAGGAGGGGTAGCCACAGGAAGCTAATTTCTTTCTTTATACAGAGTGATAGGTCAGTTCCTGTGTCTAGATCCCACATTTAGAACACAGGAGATACACTGTTCACAGTAGCCAAGATATGGAAACAACCGGAATGTCCATCAACCAGCGAATGGACAAGAAAGATGCAGGGTATCTGTGTCTATTCAATGGAATATTATTCAGCCATGAAAAAGAAGGAAATCCTGCTGTTTGTGACGACATGGATGAACCTTGAGGGCATTATGCTGAGTGAGCTAAGACAGACAGAGAAGGACAAACGCTATACGATCTCACTCGTATGTGGAACCCACAAAAGCCAAACTCATAGACATAGAGAGGAGAACGGAGGTGACCAAGGCTTGGGGGTTGGGTTCCTGGGGAGACGTCAGGCACCGGGCACAAACCCCCGGTGGGGAGAGGAATAAGTTCTGGGGACCTCACGTTGAGCACAGAGACTGTAGTTGAAAATACCGTATTACGTACTTGACAGTTGCTGGCAGAGTGGATCTTAAATGTTCTCACCATGGAAAAGAAGCTGTAATTATGAGACACGATGGAGGTGTTGGCTTACGCAACGGTGTGATCATCCTGCAGCATATACGCGTATCAGATTAACACATTGTGCCCTTGTGATGACACTGGGCCACCCAGACAAACCAGGACCCTCCCTTGTCCCATGATCCCTAACTGAGTCACACCTGCAAAGCCCCTTTGCCACGCGAGGTCCACTCACGTGGTCATTTCCAGGTTCCGGGATTCGGACGTGAACGTCTTTGGGGGTCATTGTGTGTCTGTCCTGGTCCCCGTGAGTCTTCGCTCCAGCGCCCCCTTCTCGGTGAGCACTATTTTAATCCTGCAGCTTGTCCGACCCCCCGGCCTCCAGATGCCCTTTCCCGGCTCTGCTTTCCCTTCTGACGAAGTGAGGAATTCCCTATCGCATTGCGTTTCTCTCCTGCTGCCCTGTAGGACGTCAGCTCTCCCTGCCGCCTGCGCGGGGCATGGCGTGGAGAAGGGGCTCAGCAATACCGAGTGATGGAAGGATACAGAACACGGAGAAAACCCGGCCCAGCCCTGTGCACCTCAGTACGAGCCCCACAGATGGGGAGGTCGCTCCTGACGGCTGAGCTCAGCCAGAGGACTGAGGCAGTGGACACGTCCTTCCAGCCCCCTGAATGCGAGAGGGGCACCCCCACCCAGCAGGGTCCCAGGCTGCCACCGAGGCACAGAGAGGACATGACAGCGCAGCCAACAGAGGGTCAGAGGAACAGAATGAGGGTGCTATTTATTGAAAGAGAATGAGAGCAGTTAGCCAAGCTCACCCACAAACATGCCTGGTGCAGTCCCCAGACGGGTGATTCCAGAACCAGACAGCCCTGTGCGGTTCTCGCACGCCCGCTAGCCTTGGAGCAGGGGGCTGGGCGGCCCGAGCAGCTGACCCCGGGATCCTGGCTGGCTCTAGCTCTGTCCTTCCTAACCTCCAGCTTGGGGCTTGGGGCTTGTTTCCACTTTCTCGAGGGTAGTACCAGGAAATTTGTTGTCCTCCAGTGACAATGCGCAGTTTTCTTTCAAGAGGGAGCTGTCCAAGTCTTGGTGCTCCCCACTTCCGCCATCCCAGGAGCCCTCGGCCATCTTTTCAGATGAAACCTGGTTTATTCATCTTAATCTCGCTTGGTGGTTTCTTCCAGCCCTGCGCTGGCCTGTCAGGGCATCGTGCAAAGGTTTGGCGGGACTTCCAGGAAACAGAATAATATACAGTGCCTCGGCTGGCTGGATTCCCCAAACTGCACCCTCTGACAGGGCTCCCCAGCCGCCGGAGAGCAGGTGCGGAGGGCTCAGGCTGCAGCGGGAAAAGGAGAAGAGAAAAACGGGAGGTGGGGCTGCTCTCAGGGGCAGCCTGTGTGCACGGGTCCGTGAAGCTGGATTCGGGTGTATGTGAATGAGGCAGTTCATGCTAAAATCAGGAAAAAAAAAAAACAAAAAGAAGAACCACAACAGAAAAGCAATGGAAAGAAGCAGTGACCTCTTCTAAGGAGAAACCCGCCAGTACCCCATGCACCGAGCTCACCCGCCCCGCTCCTGAGTCCGTCTCTTGCTGGCTTTCAGATTCGGGAGCGTTGAAAACCATCAGAAGACTGAGAGTTCGTGTACCCAGCTTCTGCCTCAGCTCTGCCTCAGGGATGAGCTGTGTGTCTTTGGGAAAATCACTTTCCCTTTCTGGAGTCTCATTTCCCCCATCTGTCCAATTAGAGGAAAATAACGATTCTGGCCTCCGAGGCTGTGGGGAAACTCAAACGAGCGAATGTACCATATGATGATGATGATAATGATTAGCATCCCCATCATCACTGTTGTTGTGATTGCAGTTTTAGAGACGGAGCGATGGGGCCGGCTGGCGAGACAGCCTCCGAACTTCATATCCCGATCTCTTTCTAACTCCCGGAAGCCTCAATGCACTCCTCTTTACAGTGACTCATCTAAATGAAATTTAAGCTAATGCATTTAAGCAATGGTTCAAAAATTTGAAAAGATTCACCCAAACAGCAGGACTTTCACTCCTAAGTCAAATAATATCTACTTTATAAAAATTTAACCTCTTGGGAGCGCCACCTTTAGCTCCAGGAGGTTCACGTCTTTCTAAAGCTGCATTTTTTGCTTACAATTTGGATATAAGAAAGGGTTGTTAACTAGGGAGACATTTAAAATAATGTTTTTGGGGTGTTGTAATATATCGTCGGTGGCTTTTTTTTAATGGACGGGGAAAGGTTGGGCGGGGAATGCGGTGTTCCGCGCTGAGTGGTCCAGCTGGAATCTGAACCCCGGTCGCCCCCCACCTCCTGTGTCTCCGCCCTTCGTCGTGTGACTTTGGAGCGCCTTCCTTAAGGCGGCCGTTATCATTTGGAATTTTCCACTCCCGGGCAAGACGCTTAACCCCTTTGGGGATATCTCCTAATCCGTATAATGAGGACAATAAAACTAGCTCATAGCAGGGGTGTGGGGATTGGAAGTAACATACAGAAGTGCATGGTGTGGTCCCTGTGCGGCAGCCAGCCTCCACTATGGCCCTGGCCATCCCTGTGTCCTGGCCTTCAGCCCTCACACTGAGCAGGACTGGCCTGTGCAACCAACAGCATCTTGCAGAAACCTGGGTGTGTGACTGCGAAGCCAGATCATAGACGACACTGCGGCTTCTGTCTTGTTCCCTCCGGGATCATTTTCTCCGGGAGAACCAGCTGCCGTGTCACGAGGACACTCCAGCAGCCCTGTGGGCAGGTCTGCGTGGTAAGGAACTGAGGCCTCTTGCCAACAACCAGCACTATTTGCCAGTCACATGAAAGAGCCAACTGGAAAATAGGCTCTCCGGCCCCAGTCAAGCCTTCGGATGGCAGCAGCCCTGGCCGACATCTTGACTGCAGTCTCATCGGAGACCCTGAGCCAGAACCACCCGGCTGAGCCGCTCCTGAGTTCCTGACCCTCCGAAACTGTGTGAGATGACACACCTTTGTTGTTGTTGAAGCTACAAAGTGACGGGATACTTTGTTACACAGCGATAGGTAACTAATGCACCCTGGCACGCAGTATCGTAAAGCTGTGTTTGTATAATAAATGAATGGAAGTACCGACTGATGTTTACTGAGTTTCCATTATGTGCCTGACATTAAATTTGCCTCTGAGGCTCCAGAAATGCACCATATATACATCATCCCTGCCCACAAGGGTGTTTAGATCAGCGAGGGAAATATCAGCGGGCTAAGGGGGGCCGCAGGTACGATGGGGGCTGAAACCCGCCCCCCGGGAACACCGTCCATACAAAGTCCTCTACAGATCCCAAACAGAGGAACTATGTCACCCACATTCATTTTCCTGTCTTTACATTGTGGCCTTTGCCCACCATTTCCACTCTAATAGAAGGAAAGTAAGAACAAGGTTTCCTTTTACTAAGCAAATGCTGAAATCCATGATCTGACCAGTGCAACACCCACTGATGACGGGTGCTCGCCCATGTGCGTCGGGTGTCGGTTGAGCCAGTGAGGCCCCAGTTTGAATCACAAACGAGAGGCGAGTTCAGGAATGTGCTCCCTGTGACCTCTGTCACCACCAGGCGGCGCCCTGGAGGCCTCGGCGTCCTCTTGGGACCATTGCTGTCCAGTGGCTCTGCGGGCGGCTGGCGTTGAGTCAGCTGGGAGGGGCCCGGTCTCCTCGCTCGATGGCCCTGGACTCGGATCTGCCACTTTCTGGGGGGTCCACTTCCAGAGGTTCCCCAACAAAAAAATAGCAATAATTATAAATATTATTATCAATAACATTTAGATGATGATGACGATGGTGATGATGATGATGATGGTGATGATGCAGCCAGAAGACGGCCATCTATGGACCAGGAAGTGGTCCTCACCAGACACCAAATCTGCCAGCGTCTTGATCTTGGACTTCCAGCCTCCAGAACCGTGAGAAATAAACGTCAAGTCACTCAGTCTGTGGTATTTCATATGGAGCCTGAACGAACTAAGACGCATTGTATATATATACTACATGTATATAAAATAACCCATACAAATATGCAACTACTGAATCACATGGAATTTTTAGTCTATTCAGCTTTTTTCATCTATTAGTTTATGAAGGCTTGTTCATGTCCTTAAATATTCTTTGGAAACTTGATTTTAATTGCTATATAATATTCGTACACGTGAATATACCAGACCTTATTTCGTTCTCTCCTTCTTTTGGGTATTGAGCTGTTTCTCCTTTTTCACATTAATATGTCGCAGTGGAATTCACCTGCATGAACCTTTGCTCATGTCTCTGATATTTCCTGAGGAGAGATTCCTAGAAGTGGAATTACTGGACCAAAGGGTGGGAACACTTCCAGGGCACCTACTGTTACCAGGTTTTTCTGGGAGAACGGTTAATGTACAGCCCACTGGGATGACTACCTATTTTTCTGCATCCTCGCCAACACTGTCTTTTTTTTTAATTCGAAAAACTTTCTCAACATGGTAAGCTTTTTAAAAATGATGTTTTATTTGTACATCTTTGCATACCTTTAATTACACAGGTGGACCTTTTTCATACATTTATTAGACATGTGCCTCCTTTCTTCTACGAATGTCTTTTGTCCGTTTCTCTGTTAAAGTGATTGCCTTTTTCTTGTTTTTTTTTTAAATAACTTTTTATATATGAAGGATATTGATCATTGGTTCATCATCAGTGTCGAAAATATTCTTCCCAGTGTGTTTGCTCTTAAGTTTTGTTTGTGACATTACCCAGTGCTCAGAGGTTTTGCTTTAATGTAGTCAAATCTACCAATCTCTCAGATTTCCTTCACTGTTTGGTGCCTAGAAAGCTCTGTCCCATCCAGAAACCTCATAAGTATTTACCTCTATTTCTTCCTGCTTTTTTCAGAGCTTTATTCTTATTATTTTGCATTTAATTCTTTTATCCATCTGGATTTTATTTTGGTTTATGATGTTGAGGAACCGAGTTTATTTTCCCCCCCAAATAACTAACCGATTGCCCCAGCACCAAGGATTAATTCCTTCTTTCTGTATTGATTTGTAATGCCACATTTATAGTATATTAAACTCTTACCTGATCTGGATCCTAGTCATTTAAATCTACTGTTTCTGTACCATTTGTCCCTCCAGAGGGACGTTTTTAATACACAGAGTGGTTCGTGCTGTTTTCCTGCTTAAAAACCTTCACCGACGCTCCCAGTCACCCCAATCAGGATAAAATCCAGCCTGCTGGGCCACGAGCGGCTTCTTGGCCCCGTCCAGCTGTCCACTAGCCTCCCCGGCTCTGTAGCTCCAGTCTCCGGGGAGCCTGGTGACTGCAGGATCCACCCACGTCATCAGGCCTCGTCCTTTCTTCCTCCCACACCCCTGACCCCACTTCCAGTCCATCAGCCGGTCTGCCTCCACCCCAATCCCTTTCCACCATCACGTCTCCACTCCACCATCCTAGCCAAAGATCGGAGCGTGAAGAGCCTCAGTTCTGGGGTCCCAGGAGGAATCCCAACTCCACCATCTACAGCTGTGTGACCCAGGGCAGGTCACTCAACCTCTCTGTGCCTCAGTTTCCTCATCTGTAAAACAGTAATTACTTTGAGGGGCTGTTGTGAGGATTACATGAATTAACACCGGCAGAGGGCTTAGAACACCACGTGGGCTTGCTGACTGCCATGCACACTTAGAGCATCATTATCTTTATTATTATTTTCCTTCTTCCCACGTCTCCAGGCTGAGTGCACAGTGAGTAGGTGGTAAATGAGAGTTTATGGAAAGCAAGGAGGGCAGACGAGGAGAGGGAGGCAGGCAGCGGTGGGGGGGTGTCGGCCTTCCCTGACCGCCCCCAGGCTGACCCCGTGCCTGCTCCCCAGGCCCCCTCGCCCCGGCTGGTCATCCTCGCCGCACGCTGCCGTTAACTCCTGGCTCCTTATCCCCCCGTGGGAGGGTCTCCCCGGTGTCTTCAGCCCGGCATGCGATGGGGACTCCGCAATCTTTGCTGAATTGAATCAAAGCCGAGAACGGAGGGGCCATGTACATTACTGCTGTTCGATGGGGGGCGCTCACTGTGGTAGATGTAGTTTGAGTCCACGCTCTCGGGGGGCCTCTGAGAGCTGATGACAGTAGCAGCTGACATGTCGGAGCCGTCACGGTGCGCCACGCCCTGGGTTGTCTCTCACCTGCTTTATCTCATCGAATCCTCACGACATCCCCAGGAGGTTGTCACTAGTACAATCCTGTTATACAGATGAAGAAACTGAGGCACAGAGAGGTTGAGTAACTTGCCCGAAACACACAGCTAGCCTGTGTCGGAGCCGGCATTCCCAATCTCCTCCTTTTCAAACATTGCAGGACACCCCCATCGCATAGACCCACTGAGGCAGAGGGAGCAGACCCCCTCCCCCGGGGCTTCAGGATGGGGTGGGAAGCCCGTGCAGCCTGAAACTTTGAGGACGGCACCCAGTGCCCTGTTCCCACGTGGAGCTCGGGATAGTACCTGCCTCACAGAGATGGGAGGTCAGTCTCGAGAAATGCTCGAGAAATGTTGGCTGCTGGAGGCCTGAGTTTCATGACGCTGACGTTCTCTGGAGAGGGCGCTCACTCCAGGGGACACTCTGAGAGGCTAATTTTGTCTTTACGAGCACGATGAACCTGTGGCGACATCCTTTCCAGAGAGAAGCCCCAGCCCTGGCCCTGCAGGGCCTCCCCGCCAGCTCCCGCGGGACGTCGGTCTCCTTTCTTACTCGGCACTTTGCAGATGAGCAGCCCACTGTCCTCCCGGCCGGTTCCCACCCTGCTGCCGACGGCTCTGGCTCTGCGCTCCGCAGAGCGTTTCCTGACACACATTTCGTCCCAAGGGGTCCGTCTGGCCCCAGGATTACGGAGAAGCCAGAGGCAACCCTGACTTTTTTTACCTTCCCCCGAAAACCCCACAGACTTTCCCCTCGTGCTTCCATGGACCATTCTGTATTTTTAGGCAGAAGCTTCTAAAGAAAAGCCATTGGCTTTTTTCCTGTTGTTCCTTCTCAGGAGGCGTTTGAAATCCAATCTGAATCTCAAGCCTGTTTTGAGCCGCGTTCAACTTTTAGCATTCTGTGAAAATTTGGATTTAATTAATTTCTCTCGTGTTCTGAAATCATGTGATCCTTTTATTTTTTTGTTTCCTGGACTGAAGCCTTGCCACATTCGTGGAAAAACAGAGGGGGGAGCATTTTCTCATAAGAATTCATGTGAAATGGCTTGAAATTGTTGCTGAAGGGGAAATATTGATTTCTGGCCTCAAGACTCTTCCCGCCCGGACAGGGCAATACGTCTGTGCCAGCAATGTGCTGGTGAATCTGATCGGGAACACCTGGACCCCAAAGTGAGGCTTGCCGTGTCATCTGATGTGGGAGACCCTGCCTTGGTGCTGTGGAGCCCCCGGCCGTGGACTCAGGCACGCGTTGGTGAGGTCCATCTGCAATGTCACGGGTGTGTGTTTCCTGTGGCTGCAACGACAAATTACCACGAACTAGTGGTTTAAAACAACACGGATTTATCTTACAGTTCTGGAGGCCAAAAGACCAAAATGGGTATTATGGGGCTAAAATCAAGGTGTCAGCCGGGCTGGGCTCCTTCTGGAAGCTCCAGGGAAAATCCATTCCTCGACTCTGCCAGCTCCTAGAGGCTGCCGGCATTCCTTGGCTCGTGGCCACATCACTCCTACTTCTGCTTCTGTCGTCACATCTCCTTCTCTGGCTCTGCACCCCCTGGCTTTCCTCTCGTAAGGACCCTCGTGATGTCACTGGGCCCACACAGACAATCCAGGACAATCTCCCATCTCAAGGTCCTTACTCACATCTGCAAAGTCCCCTTTGCCACCTAAGGTCACCTTTTCACAGGTTCGGGGGGATTCGGATGCAGACGTCTTTGGGGGCCGTTATTCAGCCCCCAACACCGTGCTCGCTGCCCCCCAGGACCGAAACACCCCGGGAAGAGCTGTCAGCGTTGGGAGACATGGCCTTTCCTGTCCTGCGGGCCAGTTCACAGCCTCGTTTCTGGGGCGAGTCTGAGAGCTATTTGTCGGGAAAGAAGTGATACTTGCAGACATTTCCAAAGCTTTTCTGCAGCAGAAGAGGCCGCTGGCCCCGCCCAGATCTTGTAGCATTTCCTGGAGGGGGAGGGGCCGCGGGCCCGGGTCTTCTGAGGTTAAGAGAGCAAGGGTGGAACCCCAACTTAGTCGGTTCGCCCCGATCGATGGTGATCGCCGTGGCACTTCAGATTCTCCAACTCTAAGACACTGGAGCTGGGCCCGTCTCCCGGGGTCTCGTGTGGGTTAACGGGGATGATCGCGAATGCAGTAAAACACCTCGCATATGTCACACAATCCTGACAGCGCTATCAAAGAGTGATTATGACTGAGATATGAAGACACTGGTACATGTTACACACTTTATAATGAAAAGCTGAAATAATCAAACTTTTAGATTCTAGTCTAAATAATTTAGATTCTAGTCTAAAAAAAATAAATAAAAACAAGCAGATCCTCTTGAGAATCAATTATCTGAGAGGGAAAACCCAAGAATGCCCCGCTCCCCTCGGGCCCAGTGGCGCTGGGCGCCTTTGCAGACCTGCCCCGCAGACGGTGGCTACTCAGGACGTGTGGGGTCAGTTTCAAAGCGGGCGTGGGGGGCTGGCCGGGAATCTGCACCTCGCTCTGTGGCAGTGGGATGTTTGGACTCCAGACAAAGGTCTGAATCTCAGCCATTGGTTTACTTGATCTGCCTACTTTTCTAGTCACTTCTTTCATCTCCTTCCTCCAAAATCCATCTACCTCTGTCAGCCCAGGTGGCTCTGGGAGAAAGCTCCGCTTCAGCGTCAGAAGCCCCTGGGTTCTAATCCCAGCCCTATTGCTTGCTAGCTGTGTGACTTTGGGCCAGTTAGTTAACCTCTCTGATCTTCTGAGTCCTAATTTGTAGAAAATGAGAGCAGATGGGAAAGTGCTTGTGGGAGCTCCTGGGACATGGAAGGTGACGAGCGAGAGCTGGGGTCTTTCCCTGCTGTGGGAGGCGTTTCCCTGACTCAGTGGGGTCTCATGAGAGTTGAGCTGTGGTGCTCCAGGAAAATGAGTCCTGTTAGAAATCCTGGGAATGTGTGTTCGTCTCCTGGCTTCCATGCTAAATGGGTACATGTCCTTGGATGAACCATTAACCTCTCTTGGCCTCAATTTCCCCATCTATAGAATGAGAAGAGAACTGTCATTCTGACTGTCTTAGCTCAGCGGCTATAACAAAATACCACAGACGGGGGGATTTGAACAGCAGACATTTATCTCTCGTGTTCTGGAGGCTAGAAGTCCAAGGGCAAGGGGCCGGCAGAGTCTGTGTCCGGCGAGGACCCGCCTCCTGGCTTGCAGACAGTCGCGTTCTTGCTGTGGGTTCATGTGGCTGCTCCCGGGGCCGACAGAGAGACAGGGAGAGAGAGATGTCGCTCTCCAAGGCCACTAATCCCATCCCGGGGGCCCCATCCTCATGACCTCATCCGACCCTCGTCACCCCCAAAGGCCCCGTCTCCTAAGATGTTGTGTTGGGGGTTACAGCATCAACCTGTGAATTCAGGGGCACAGACATTCAGCTCTTAATACTGACCTCACGAGGTTATATAAGAAAACGGGGCACTGACTTTTGAAAAATGGAGCATAATAGAAAACCCACTATTGAAGACAAAGAAAAATACTAGTTTCTAAAAGCTTTCTGGATACCCACGCATTACACATTCTCTTTAAAGGCATTCATTTTTGCTGGAACGGAAATGAAATGTGTTGCTTTTAATTGTCAACCGAACAGTTCATCCTCCGTTCATCGATAACGCACAGCCATCGAGCGGCCTGGGGGGCGAGCCGGCTGCTCAGGGGGCTGCAGATGCACGCCATGCGCACCCCCGCCGGAGGCTCCGCCGCCAGGCTCCCTGGCACAAGCCCACCAGCTCCCTTCCCCAGAGACCGCGTTTCCCCAGATGCTGGACTGGCCGCCTGACCGGGGAGGAGGGGTGGCGGGCGGCCGGCTCAGAGGCAGCGGCGGAGCTCCGCTGGTTCCAGACGCGGATGAAGCCGAGCAGGCGGCTCCGGGAGCAGATCTGACCCTCGAGTCAGCAGCGATGATTCCACACCCGGGACCGCGGGCCCTGGGAGAGCCCTCCAGCAGAGACCAGGAGGGCAGGGGAACAGACTCCGCCCAGTGTCGGCCGGCCCGAGCCAAGGTGGTGCTGGCTGGAGCCACCGCCAAGGGGTGCAGAAGGAACGAGAAGCCTGCAGCTGCCACCAAACTGTTGTGGCCGCGCGGCTGTCCTGGTGACCGTGACAGCCATCCAGGGCCGCCCTGAGGGTCGTGTGCATGTGGACCTGAGAGCAGGGGGCAGTTTGGGGGCTTCTGTTTGAGATCTTTTTTTAATGGAAAAACACACCACTAGCTTTGCCTGTGGAACCATCTGAAGCTGGTTGTGCGGACAGGAGCAGGAGCCCAGAATAGGAACCAGCTGAGATTCATATGGAGAAAAACAAAGGTCCGGGGGATTGGTTTTTTTTCTCTTAGCATGTTAGCAAAACAAACAAACAGAAGGGGCAAGAAAGCTCCAATATGCTGTTGAGAAACAAGGCACTCGCAGAGTCAAGGAAACCAGCTCTGCCCTTCCCCACTCTGAAGAGTTAGAAAGAATCGCGACAGTGGTGAGGACAAGGAAGATTGGCTCCTGTCCCTCCCACCCCGAGGGAAACAGCCTAAGTGGCTCCAACGGGCAAACGGCAGAGCCAGGCAGAAAGGCCTGAGTGGCTCATCTCCGTGACTCCGGGCTGTTTGACTGCGGAGAGGGCAGCCGCCCAGCTGCACAGAGGCTGTGCTCCGGGGGCGACCACAGGCGTTCACGCCTCGTCCCTCATTAGCACCTCCCTTCCTGCCCAATCGGGGCTGGAGCTCCCAGCAGCAAGGGTGGATGGTGGCCGCTGAGTTCTGGGATCCCAGGTTTGAAGAAGGGAAGAGTAAAGACAGGAGCAGCGGGGGTCTGCTGCTCTCGGGCTTGTAGGTTTTACGCACTCTCTCTCTCTGGTGTTGGAAGGGCTTCAGACTGTTTCAAATTATCTACGAATAAATTTCCCTTTGGATCGTCAGCAGCCAGGCAGCAGAAGTGTAAGATGCCTCTTCAGCCAGCAGGGGCCTCCAGGAAAATAGCTGCCAGACGTGGGGAACTTGGCTCCGGGCTGGGGCTTCACAGCCAAGGCCTGGGCTTAAAGATCTGAAATGAGTTCTAATAGCAACCAGGTGGGCGGGGGGTGGGGGGCCCAAAAAGCCAGCACCCACCAAACCCAGACCTGAGCAGACACCTCCTCATCCAAGGAAAGCACCAGAAAATAAACTCTAATATTTGATGAAGCTGTCCTGCAGTAGGAAAGATGGGGAACTTTGCCCCCAAGAAGAAAAACATACTTTTGAAAAAGATTTACTGCAGGAAATGGAAGTGAATTGTAGAAAGCATCTATCTCAGGTTCACAATACAATTCAAAGAAATGTGATCTTGAAATGGGGTAAAATGAGATCAGAAGATGCTGAATGAAAGGCCACAGGCAGGGATGGAGGCAGAAACAGCAAAGGAGCCGGGTGTGTCTGGCGAGGTCGTGAGGGAGCTAGAAATATCCCCAAAGAATGGACGTCGGCATTGGAAGCAGCAGAAAACAGAAGAGAAACAGTAGGAAATCGAATCAGTGATGTCCAGGAATGTGGGGAATCCGGTGATTGCTGACCAAGAGCCACACGCCCTGCCTCATCCATGTTAACTTTATCCTCCCAGGAGCCCCGTGTGCTCCGGGGGCCGGGGCTGGCCTCTCCTGGACCTGGGAGGTGAGTCTTGGTTGATCTAAGCCAACCACGGGGGTCCCATTCCCCTTTGTCAATGACGGTCTTACACCTAGTCATGGATGCCCAGCTGGCCAGTGACTCCTGAAGTGGCCCCTGCTGGGCACTTGTGGAGAAGGGTCCCCTTGCTAGGAAAAGAAGGCACCTGGGGGAACTGCCACTCTCTTCTGCGGGACATCACCTTGTCTGCAGGCGATGCCTGGAACCACATCCTCCATCAATCTGCCAAAGATGGTGGAGAAGAAAGGAAGGAACCTGGATTCGAGCTGTTGTGTCACTGAATTAGCCAATCTGGGACTACCGACCTCTGATCTCCTTGTTATGAGAGACAACAAATGTTTTTACTGTTTACGTCCCTTGCGGGAGGATTTCCCACTACACGTCACAGAAAGCATCCTCTATCTAGGGCAAGTCGAAGAAGCACTCATGAGTGCAGAAGGAAAGAACACACAGAGAGATGGTGACAAGGTACGGGTGACAGGAAAGTGAGAGTCAAGCTGTAGGTGACGGATGTTCCTGAAGAAGAAACCGGAGCAACACCCAGAAAGAAGCAACAGAAATGGAGACGGGATCCGGCTCTCAAACTGAAGATGACATCCGGCTTTAGGTCAGCAACTCAGACAGATGCATAAGGGGAAGACAGTAGCACCTGCCGAAAGGGCGAAGGGCATGGGCCGAAGCCACATGAAAATGCTCAGCACATGGCTATGCGTCTCTGAAAAGATTCCCGGCCTCTCTCAGAGGAAGAGGAAGGCAAATGAAAGCCGGGCTGAGACAGCACTCCTGCACCATCTGGCCGGGAAAGATCCGAAGTTAGAGAGCATTTTCTTGGCCAGGCGGGGCGGTGAGGACTCTCCTACATCACTCGCGGGAAAGTCAGGGGCTCAAACCACACCAGGGGGCAGTTCGTCACTATTTATCAATGTTATGAATGCACACACCCTCCCAGGAGTATATCCCACAGAGATGTGAGGAATGACCTTGGACAAGGCCGCACAGGGCAGCGTATTCCTAATAGCAGGCTGTTGGAAAGCACCTCGAGTCCATTCGTAAAGGGCTGGTTCCGTAAATTATGCTCCACTAAAAACTAGACAATTTTCTGTATCCTGGCACGGCAAGATCTCCCAGACAGACAGCTAACTGTGAAAAGCAAGACGCGAATAGCATACTGCCATTTGCGAAAGAAGGAAGACATGTACACAAACACGCATTCACATGTGTTTGTTGTTACGGGTTGAATTAAGTCCCCCCCCACACACACCCTGTTTCATAAGTTGAAACCCTGACCCCCAATGTGACGGTATTTGGAGAAAGGGCCTTTAAGGAGCTAATTAAAGTTAAAAGAGATCACAAGAGTGGGGCCCTAACCCCGTGGGACTGGTGTCCTTGTAAGAAGAGTCAGACACCAGGGATGCACGTGCACAGAGGAAAGGCCACGTGAGGACACAGTGAGAAGACGCCTGTCTGCCAGCCGAGGAGAGAGGCCCAGGGGAGCCAACCCCGCCGACAGCTTGGTCTCAGACTTCACCCTCCAGAGTTGTGAGAAAATAAATTCCTGTTATTTAAGACGCCCATTCCGTGACATTTTCTTATGGCAGCCCTAGCAGACTAAGGGCTGTACAGGCACGGCACATCTCCAGAAAGATACAGCGAAGCTAATACTGGAGGTTGCCTATGAAGAGAGGCAGTGGGTGTCTGGGGATTAGGGAAAAAGGAGTAATTTCTCACTGTATATCCTTCTATGTTCCCTTTTACATTAAAAATGAAAATAAATTACCAGTGAAAAAAACACTTGGAACAGAAGAAATTTTTCTAGACATGATAAAGGTGATTTATCTTAAGCTTAACAGCCAGCGTAGTCTTAAACGATGGAGCCATGGTGGCGTTCCCGTTAAAACCAGGAGCAGGACGAGGATGCCTGTTTCTGCTGTGGCATTCAGGGTTCTGGACAAGCCGAGAAGCCAATGCAATAAGACATGAATATTAAAAAGCGGATAAAGTGATTGAAAGGAAGACAGATTTATCATTATTTGCAGAGGATCGTGTCTATTACTGTTATGGCTGTGCTATTTGATGCATCCTTTACACTTCTGTGTGATTTGGTCCCATTTGAAGACACCTTCTGTCCTTTGTTAATAAGCATGGACACAGGGAAGTGGACAGAGTGACACTGAGACTGAAGCAGCTCTGAAACTTGTTTTTATGTGTTGGTTGCAATAATCCTTACTTGGGGGGGGTTAGATCATGACTTAAGGAGGCCATATTTATTGATGGAAGGATGTTGGAGTTAAAGGGTGAACTCACGGCAGGCTGGGTGGTGAGATGGGTGAAGGAAGCCTTTTCTTGACTCCCCTCTGATTCCTCCCCCTCTGGAGGCTGGAGCCCCAGTATTATGTGCAAGATAATTGGCCGTAATTAATTCCACAACCTTGGGCCCCTCACAAGGCCATTTGCCAAAGGAAAGCAAAATACATTGTGGCAAATTCTTCCCTCTCGCCTGACTCTGGTTCAGTGGGACTAGAGCCCCTTTGACAGTGGCCTGCCCACTGCCAAAAAGCCATCGACAGACTGTGTAATAAAGCGCCTCACAGGGAGGCCTGCCCAGGAAGCCGTGCTGGCGCCGGCTCCTCAAGGCGGCTGTGTCTTCGCTTCCCACAGGCCCAGCTGTGTAAGCCCCGCCGGGGCCCAGCGGCCAAGTTGTTTTTGTTATTTATTTTGCACCCAGAAGAACAAAGCACTAGCCTGGGGGCTCTGTTCCAGCTACTGACGCTCATGAGCCAGGCATGTGCCACCGGGGGTGGTGGCAGCTGGGGTGGTTGAGTCTCTTAGAATTGCTCCAGTCCTGCCTCCCAGCCCCGCCTCATCAGCCTCCCAAGCTGCTGACCTCAAGAGCCAGCAGCCAGGGTCTCCTCACTGCTTTCTCTCTTTGCCTCCTCTCCCCCATAATCCATTCTACACACATAAATTGCATCAACCCCTGTTTAAAATCTCCCACCAGCTTTCCTTTGCTCTTAGCATCAAGTCCAAACTCCTCTTGAGGGTCTTCAAAGCCCTCCTCTCTGGTCTGCCTCTGCATACCTCTTCCAGTTTATCTCGCATCACTTACTCCGGGCCACTGGACTTGCTGTTCCTTGAATGCAAAATTCTTGTCCCTTCACTTCCTGTTCCCTTTGTCTGGAAGTTCTTCTCCTGGGGCTCTACAGGGCTTGCTCTTTCTCATTCTAAAAATCTCAGCTCTGAGCCTGCCTGAGTTCTCTACCCATGGCAGACCCCTCCCATCTCCCTGTGTCCTCTTACCTTCCACGTTATTTATTGCTTTTATTGGTATTTATTTCCTGTCTCCCTACCCTTCTTCCCCCAAGAAGGCCTCACCACGACAGCAGGGCCTTTGTCCTGATCACTGCTATGCTTGGCACAGAGTCGGAAATAAAAAGACATGTATAATTATTTTAATTGATTAATTAAGAGAGAAATATGTGACCGACGATTTAGCTTATGTGTCAGTATAAGATCCAAACAGGTGGATTTACTCTGGAGGTAACGGAGCTTAAACTTCAGGGCTCCTCACGCGAACAGCCCCCTCTAAGGCCCCGGATCTAGCCTCTTATTTGTAATTTTGTATTTTCCTTTTAAAGAAGGCCTCTGAAATTCATAAACTTCAGACTCCCCAAAACCTGGCTCTGCTCCCCCATCAAAGACTGTGATGGATTAGAGACCGGAGGCCTGGCTGAGGAGTCAATACTGACGATGGCAATAACAATAATAACCAACAATAACAACAATAATGATAGCAGCCTGGGGAGGAGTAATAGTAACTGCAGCAGCGAGTATCCGTCAGTCAGCACTCTGCTGCTCCCAGCAGCCCCTTCCTGCAAAGTTACTGACACCCGTTTTCAAGATGAGGAAGCGGAGCTCAGCCGGGCCAGCATCTTGCAAAGTTTAAACCCGTTCCTGCTGTTTGAAGCCATGCTCACGGTGCTCAGAGTCCAAGATGGCAGAGCAAGTGGCCCCTGGAAGCCGACATTTAGAAAACACTTTGTTGTTTTTTCTTTCCAGGCCCCTGAATCCCATGGGAAGAGCTGAATCTTGCAAAAAAAAAAAAAGTCCTGGCGCTCTCTGTTCAGGCCCGTCTGTCCTTCTTTTCCGCCGAGTCCCACTCGTCAGTCCCGCTCGTCAGCCTCGCAAAGCCGTGCACTGGCATGCGTGGACTGCCTCGTTTGCAGGACGTCTTCTGTAACGGTTACTGTAAGTACGGTCCATCCTCGTTACTTGTCGTTTCCATATCTGCGAATTCGCCTACTCACTGGCATTTATTCTTAAGCCCAGAATCAACCCTGGTGGCACTTTCTCGGTCATTCGCAGATGCGTGGAGTCGTCCGATGCGCGCGCTCCCAGCAGAGGTCACAGGGCGACCCTGCGTTCTTGTTTCATCTCGTCCTGCTGACGAGTGGCTGTTTGCAGTCTGTTTAGTGCGTGATTTTGCATTTTTGTGGTTTTTCTTGGCGACCTTGCTGTTTAAAATGGGCCCAAGCATAGCACTGAAGCTCTGCCCAGGGTGCCGAGGGCAGGAAGGCCGTGACGCGCCCTGCGGAGAGCATCCCTGTGTCCATGAGCTTCCTTCAGGCATGAGCTCCGGTGCTGCCGGCCGCCAGTCTCATGCTGATCAATCAACAATATATATTCAACGAGGCATCTTTAGACAGAAAAACACACATGACGAGGCTATCTATTGACCGGCACGTATGGACCAGCACGTTGTGCCCGGAGGCTGGCAAGATCCTAACTCCACATTCCCCCAGGAGCAGCGGTTCCATTTTCGCTGATTCTGTGCTGGCAGTGACTTCACAGAACAGAGCGACCAAGAATAATGAGAATCCACTGGATTTCTTCTGTGACCCTAACCGAACTGGAGGTTCTTTGTGAGCCTTGAACCTCACTTCTCTTTTGCTTCTGGATTCACAAGCCCAGAGCCCAGTTTGAGGATCTGGTGCATGTTAGGTGCTGGATCAACCCATTCCTGGCTGCGCGGTGGAGCTCCGCACACCACGGGCACCCACGTCCTCTGGGCAAACCTGTCAGAGTTGAAAACTGAAGGCTGCGTGTTGCTTGGTTTCTGGAATGGACCGGAACATTCTCTGTCTGCCATCCTCCCTCCTTCCCATGGGGCTGCCGCGTGTTTTTCCTTCCATCAGAGGGAAATGATTAAACGACATACCTGTGGCGGATGTGGGGCTATGAAGAGCGCCGTGAAGCGAAGGCACCCTCGCCTGCGCAGCCACACGCCTGAGTTACCCTTGGCAAAGTTTGCTGCAGGCCGATTTATAAAAAGATCCTTCCTGTTTTGAATCAAATTCCCGTTAAAAATGTAGACTCTAGTTTCTTTGCCTTGGTGTTGCCTCCCCCCGCCCGGGCCTCTCTTAAACCCTGGCCCTCGCCCCCGGCCCCCGGCCGAGCCTGCCCCGTCCCACTCTGTGATTGGTCGGTGTGAGTCTTTGTTTACGGGACTTGTGTGGCACCTAAGGGCTTACATTCTCTTTCTTGTTAACAAGAGAGGGCTGGCAGGAAGGGGGCCCAGAGAGGGGGCCAAAACGAGGGGAGCCCACCGGAGCAATGAAACCAGCGAGTCCCTCCCGTTTCTTGGGCTCGCTTCTCCTTCGCCCCCGGCAGGGACTGCCAGTTTGTCTTGTTTACAAGCAGAGGTGGCTGAATGCAACCTTCCCCACGGTGGGAGGGAGCCAGGGGGCCGATCAAAGCTGGGGGAGTCCTTGGAGGGGGCCGAATGGGGCAGGGAGGGGGGGGAAGCCTCATTCTGGGAGCCTGAGTTTCCATTTGTCCTTGGAGGGAGGGACTTGTGTGTTTGGGCTGTGCGTGTGCATGTGTGTATGTGTGTGTTCATGTGCATACGTGTGCATGTATGTGTGCACATGTATTCACGTACTGTGTGCGTGCACCTGTACATGTGTGCGCATCTGCATGCATGTGTGTGTCCATGTGTATGTGTGCCTGTGTGTGTGCATGCGAGTGTGTGCCCGTGTGCGTGTGTGCACGTGTGTGCATGTGAGTGTGTGCCCGTGTGCGTGTGTGCACACATGTTGAGTGTGCTGCTTGGGCAGAGCTGGGCTTAGGGAGCAGCAGTTCGGAGCGTGGTGACGGGGTGTGGTGGCCCAGGGCAGTTCAGCCACAGAAGGGAAAGTCAGTAACTAAAGAATTGTGTCTGGGCCCTTACCGGGCAGGGAAAGAAATGTACCGCTCAGCGAGGACGTGACCTTCCTAATAGGAAACAGAAACCAGGGGTCTAGTTTCACAGCCAGTGGGCTGGGCCAAGGCCTGTGAGAAATATGGTTTCCCAGAAACTAAAGGTTTAAGGAAAAATGGGACCATTCTCTCCCTTCTCTCTCCCGACTCCAGGCACTTGGTGTGGTGTGCCCTGCCATTGATTGGCAAAGTCAACCCTTGTGGACAGTTCTTTGTCACCCAGGCTAAAATCAGATCCAGAATGAGCCTCCTTGGTCGATCAGCCTTATTGGCCATGTCTGCTTGTAAAGACCCAACTTAAGAATCCATTGGGAAGATAATTTGTGGGAGATTGGGGAAATCTGAACACGGGCTGGCTATTGGATGATATTAGAGAGTTACTGTTTATTTAGTTAAGATGACTGCAGCACTGCAGATGTGGGACCCTGTTCTTATTTCTTCTTGGAGATATGCCCACGTATTGACAGCTGAAGCCCCATAGTACCTGTAATTTACTTGAAAGTGGCTTAGCCAGAGAGAAAGAGAGGACAAAACGTTAACAATGATTGACTCTGGGTCATAGTTGTATTTCTACTTTTCTCTATGTTTGAAAAATTTCATAGTAATTTTTTTAAATGCATTGGGAAAAAAGCACTTAAAAAATAAATCTATCATCTTGCATGAAAAATAAATCCTTTGGGGTTTTCTTAAAGGAGACCCTTAAGATCAGAGAACCTTCTGGTTTCTCCTGGTGCCAGCCTGGAGGGGTGGCAGTGGGGAGAAGAGTCAGCCTTGAGAATGGGATGGGGCATACAGGGCCAGAGGGACAGCAGGCACGGCCCCCCTCCTGAGCTTCTGCCTCAACATGTCCCAGATGTCGAGGTGACAGAGCCAGGACACTCGCTGACCTTGAAATCCACCACTGGCTGTGATCTGCTCACCATGGCTGGGAACCGTTTCTCCTTAAGGAACAGCATCACTCTGCATTAGAAGTTGGGTCTTCCTGACGAAGCCAGATGGATCCCAGATGGATTCCCAGATCCCAGATGGAATTCACTGGAAAGATGAGGCTGCCTTTCACCCGTCTTGACCTGTCCAAGCATAATGCCGTCAGGGATTTTGCGGCGGGCCGGGGACATGTGTGTCATCGCATTCAGCTCCACCCCAACCCTGCGAGGTTGGTGCCATTGTTACCCCCATTTTGTAGATGGGGAAACTGAGGCCCAGAGAGAGCCCTTATTGGTGTGCGCTCACGTGGACGGGGAGCCTGGGATTCACCTGGGGGACCCAGAAGCAGCCTCTTGCTGTGGAAAATGTACGGCAGCTATCACGGCAGAACTCACGCAGGGTCTGGGGCTTAATTGTCGCGGAATATTTCACTGGACTTTCTTAGCTCCCTGCTTGGTACACAATTTCCTTGAGAGCAGAAACAGCATCTTCTCTACAAAGCAGCCTCCGGGCTCCTGCATGCCCTCTTTGGCACGCCTTTCTCCTGGGAGAAGGGAGAAGAGTTGAGTCTCCAGCAAGTTTGAGAAAAGCCTGCAGCTCCTCGTTATCAGACACACACTCCCCTCTCACAGAGGCGAACGGTCCCTTCCCTGTTCTTTCATGACTTTTTCTCCATTTTAAGGCGTCCCTGGTTATTTCTTTTAATGTGATCCTGCTTGTATAAAAATGTTCCAAGGGAGTGTGTACATGTGTGCATGAGGCTCCTCGTAAATGTGCTCCGTTCCAGGGCCCCCAGCCCCTCTGGGGATGGCACTGGACCTCCCACATGCCCCAGAGCATAATAAATGTTCAGTAAGTACCTTCTGATTCATCTCCCTGCATCGAGCACAGAACTTTACATACAGCAGGCTTTCAATAAATATTTGTTGAAGCAACACATTTGGTTGAAACGCCTGACACAGTAGAAAGAATCATCGAGAGAGTGTCTCGGGCGCCACCCTGGAAACACAGCGTGCAAATCTGAGACCATCTGTCAGGCTTCTGGAAGGCCCAGAAAAAAAAGCCATCAATTTTCCCGAAATAGCACAAACAGGATTTCCTGGAGGGACCAAGCCGGGGAGCAGGCTGCATTTTGGAAATGGAAAATGCAGGCTCGCTGGCAATGTGGGGGCCGACTGGGCTGCTTTCTGCCGGCGGCCGGCGATGCTGTCTGAGGCCTGTGCTGCTTCTGGTCATTCAGCCGTGACTTCTGTGCGGGTGGACGCGGGGAAGTCGATGGACAGTTAATCCACCTAAAATATTCTAATGTGAATGTCGATAAAATTGCCCTTTACCGCAGGCAGCCCAAAGGTGAGCCAGGATCTGCTTGGCCCTCGCTCAGTCCTTTCTCCCTCTCCATGGCCGCTGCTCAGTGCCTGTCCCCTGCTCGTCTCTACTGAGACTCAACACGTTTGAGAGAAACATTACAATGGTCAGACAGCCAAGGTTTGCATGTGGGTTCCTCCGTTTACCAGACGTGTGACCTTGGGCGAGGTATCCTGTCTGTGCCTCAGTTTCTTTATCTGTATAATGGAGATTAGAGTGGTGTCTGCCTCACAGGCGTTGAGAGGATGAATGGAGCTAATGAGATTAAAGCATTTAACATAGTGCCTGGCATACGGCGAGTCTGCCAAGCGTTAGCTGTTTTCACTTCCACAGGCAAGCTGTGCGTCTTCACCCTCCCTCGGAGCTGCTCAGCCCCGCAGCTGCTGTTCCAGCTCGTGCTGTTGCCATCCACCCACTTGTCCCCCTGAAGTCGGGGAGCCTGCTGACCCGTATCTGGGAGGCCCGTGTATGAGTTTTGCAGGGGCTGCTGTAACAAATGACTATAGTGGTGGCTCTGACCACGGAAATGTCTTCTCGCGTGGTTCTGGAGGCTGCAAGGCCGAGGTCGAGGTGTCAGCAGGGCTGTGCTCCGTCTGAAGGCTCTGGGGGGCTTCCTCCAGTGCTAGGGGCCCGGGACCTTCCTCGGCTCGTGGCCACGTCGCTCCAGTTTCTGCCTCCGTCTCCACATGGCCCTTCCCTCTGTGGCTCTGTCTCCCTCTGTGTGTCCTCTTCTCCTAAGGACACTTGTCATTGGATTTAGGGCCCATCCAGATAACTCAATCACTGCATCTCTAGGCGCTTAACTTAATCACATCTGCAAAGATCCTTTTTCCAGATAAGGTCGCATTCACAGCTTCTCGGTAGACATTTCTTTTGGGGAGCCACCATTCACCCCACTATAGCCATCGACTTCCAGCTCCGGAATGTCACTGGAAGCAGTCACCTTCGCTCCACTCCAGTGGACACCAGCTCAGACCTTATCTCTTCCTGTCTGAGCCCCTCAGAGACCCCTACCTTGTCATCCTGCCTCTTCCACATGGGAAGCTATGTTTCCGACATAGGGGCCACAAGCCGCACGTGACGCCGGAGCACTTGAGCTGTGTCTCCCTGGAGCTGAGATGTGCTGTCAGTGTAAAGTGCACAGCGGATTCACAGACCCAGGAGGAAAAAACAGAGCGTAAAATACCTGACAATATTTTTTATATTGAAATACGTAATACTTTGGATACTTTGGGCTAAATAAACTATATTATTAAAACAAATTTCACCTGCTTCTTTTTGCCTTTTTTAACATGACTACTAGAAAATTCAGAATTACAAGTGGGGCTTGCTTTATTTACCTCCTGGACAGCACTGGTCCGAGGTAATGTCTATCCACCCGTGTCAGTTGTCTACACCTGTGGAATAGACCACTCCCCACACTTAGTGCTTGAAAATAACCAATTTCTCATGCTTTTGTGGGTTGGCTCAGAGGTTCCCCTGCCGGGGTCCCTTGGGTTCACTCAAGTGCCTCCAGGCGACGATCTGCTGGGCTGGAAAGTCCAAGACGGCCTCACTCACGGGTCTGACAGGTGGCTGGCTCTGGCTTACGTCTCCTCCGTGTGGCCTTCCACCTTCCAGCTGGCTAGACGGGCTTCCTTGCATGGCGGTCTCAAGGGAGCATCCCAAGAGGACAGGAAGCGGGAAAGACTCTTAAGGCTTAGCCCCCAGCATGGTGTCACTTCCGCCAGCCCCTGCTGGTCAAAGCAAGTCGCATGTCCAGCCCAGATTCAAAGGGGTGGGGACACAGACGCCGCCTCTGGGAGGGAGAAAAGATAAAGTCCCATTGCAAAGGGGCATGCATACTGGGAGGGGGAGAACCCCGGGCCACTGAGCAATTCGCGGCCTGGTCCTTGGCGCCTCTCTCATCACGGGGCCCAGGCCACGCTCCCGACAGGGCACTCACCGCTTCGTAATCCAGCCCCGGCCGACCAGGCCCCAGCCGCCTTCAGCCCACATCTGCCCTGGCCTCGCTCCGCCAGAACCTTCAGGGCCATCTGGCCGACTGCTCTCGCGGCTGTTGGCCACGTGGGAACAGGAGCCCCGCTCCTTCTTTGGGGGACACAGCAAAGAACATGAATACAGCTGCCTCCCTCCCTCCCTCCTGCATCCCACCCCCCACGCACGCAGGGTGCCAGGTGCCCAGCGTCCCCTCCCCCGATTCGGAGGGTTTCCTCTGTGCATCCTCTGTCCACACGGCCGCAGTGTGGCTCAGCCTCCTGGTGAGACCTCGGAAGATGTCCGATCGGTGCCCACGCCGCCAAAGCTTCAGACAACAGGCCCTTCAGCGCTCGCCCCAGAATAAACACGCGGCTGGCTGGGTTTCCTCGGGCGGAGCGAAGGTGCAGAGAGGGCCCTGTTTGTGCCTCGGAGTCGGCTCCTGCCTGTAAAGAGCACAAAGGGCCCGATGTTCTGGCCCCGGGACTGAGGCACAGTCGCGCCTTTTTCCCCTCGGATCGCTTGATCGGCAGGCGCGCCACAGGCACGGCTCCTGCCCTATTTTCTCAGGTGTCGTGTAAACCCCTCAGGCTTCTAATAAGAAGGAAGCCGGCAGCCCTGCCTTAAAAAAGCACCCGAGCCGCCCGCGCACACAGAGCTTTTCATGAGGGCGCGAGGGAGATTGACACGGCCTTCGACAGAGCGGCCGTCGAACACCTCCAACCTCAAAACGTTCACAGTCACTTCTTTTTCTTGGATCAAGGGGTCTGGGTAAAGGAGGGGCTGGGTGAGCTTTCAAGAAGGTTTCAAGAGCGCGCTGGCAGGATGTGGCGGTTTATTCTTCCAGGCGAGAGGAACACACAGGAGAAGCAGTGTGACGGGGTGAAAGGGCCAGAGCGGGAGCGGGGCCGGGATCTGGGGCAGGGCTTCTGAGGGAGGCGGGACGAGGGGCCGGTGGGCTGGCTGTGGGGCTCGGGGAGCCGAGATGGCGCAGGGAAATGGAGCAGGTCCCAGAGTCAAGCAGGTTCACTCACTCATTCACTTAGACCAGAGGTCAGTTTCCGATGACTTCTTACTCACCCTGACGGTGGAGGAGACGTCCGCCGCCTCACACAGCATGAGCTGGCGGAGCACGCAACACCTGACACCGGACAGGGATGACTCACGTGTCCTCACAGCCCGAGGGAGAGGAAGACACCACACGCCACTCAGGGCCACACAGGGTTGGCCCACAGGAGCAGAGTGAACCAGCAAGGGCTGTGGGAGGCGGGCTTTGTAGTAACAAGAGGACGAGAGGACCCATGGTCTCCGTGGAGGATGTGATGGCTGTTTGAGTGATTTCACAGGCTGCACGGAGAGGAAAGCCACCAGGCTGGTGGGGGGCAGGCCTCTGGGGCTCCGTGAGGCTCAAAGACACTACGGCAGCACCCGAAAACATAGGTCGCACGACACGGTCAGCGGACTGTTTCAGGGAAGGTCCAGCTGATCAATACTTTACACTTTGAGAGCCGAGCGGCCAAATCGAGGATATTATGTAGGTTCTTTCTCACACGAGATAGAACCAATTTCCACAAATTTTTTATTGATAAAGTTCAAAACATAATAACAGTAATTGAGCACTGTGTCTTATAATACACGTCTACTCATGAGAAGAATGGAATTCTTTTTGAGTGAGGATAACATTTTGCTGAATTGGAGTTCAAAACTAGTGTTCCCTATCATCACATTGATTGCAAATGTCTATCTGCTCACGAGCCGGGCAAAGCAGGCAGTGGGGCTGGCGGGCTTTGGCCCGTGGGCTGTGGCTTGCTGACCTCTCATTTAGAGAAATCTTTACCCTACGGTGGATCCTGCATTAAGCTTGGATGAATGAGGCAGTCACTTTGTCCTCAGGATGCTCACAGTCTGCATAATGGGAGAGACTCACAAGTAAAGAGCAGGGACAAATCAATATGATCAGTACTATAATGCAGATGCACTGATAACTCTGATTAGGGGATTCTAATGCTGCTTGGTGATATCAAAGAAGGCTTCCCAGAAGAGGTGATATTTGATGAGGGGAAGGCATGCACCCCAAGACAAAGTGGGGGAAGGGAATCTAGGCGATGGGCCAGCTTGTGCAAATGTGAGAACCAGTGGGAAAGCATGACCTACCTGGGGAGCCACATGTTTTCAGAGTAACTGCAGGCCTGTGGGGAAGGGGAAAAGGAGGGGCAGGAACAATAGGAAGGAGCCCTTATGAGGGACCATGGGGATGCCCTGGTGCTTGTGCATCTTCAGTGGTCCACATCTGTGCCTTAGGAAGAGCATGCTCGCAGCTGTGAGAAAGCCAGACTGTGAGGGGCAGAGATGGAGAAAGATGCTATCACGACAACCCAGGGAGAAATGAGGAAGCTCTGTCCTGAGGGAGCAGTGGGGAGAACGGAGAAAGAGAGTGAACCCGAGAGAGGTTTATAAAGTGCAATGAACAGTAGAGGGGGGCTGGGCTCTAATGGCCTTTGAAGGGGCAGATGGAAGCTCCAGAAAGGAAGGAACTGAAGCCACAAGGGGACAGAAGGCCACGGTCACTAGGTGATCCTGGGGCCCAAGATTTCAGAGGTGGGCAGTTCTAGACACTACACAGTCGGGAATGTGGGCTCCGGAAGGAGTGGCTGCAACAGATCGGAAGGGAGGACCCTCAGAGTAAAAGACACCGAGGACATTTGCCCTGAGAGCATGGGGTGGTTGTCCTGTGGGACACAGAGAGCTGACGCGGCCCAGCACGGTGGGAGGAGCCAGGTGTGGGGGAGTTGCTGGGCCAGGTGACCTTGGTCCGGCTTTCCTGTTCTCTGCTGCTGCGTAACAAGCATCCCAGGCTTGGTGGCTAAAAACAACAACTGGTGATTATCGCTCACAGTCCTGTGAGTGGCCTGGGCTCACTCAGGACGCACTTCCCCAGATACCATGTGGCCACATCCTTTGTCTCTGTGCTCAGACGTCACCCAGCAGGGCACACTCTGACCAGCCCCTGCCCGCCTCCTGTCCACCCCAGCCGTGGCCTTGGCACTCCAGTCCTTGTGCTCCTGCCCCACGTTTCCATGTTCCCGTTGCATTCTGTCACCTCCCAACACGGAATGTAATTTATCTATTAGGTCGTTGCTATTTGCTTCACTCCCTTCACACCCAGATATTGGCTCCACTGGAACAGGGATCTGTCGATTTCATTCATTGATATCTGCCAGTGCTGGCGCCTGGGCGGTGCTCAATAAACACAGGCCGAAGCCGCGAATAAACCCCGTGATCACAGCCCAACTGTCACCTGATCAGAGAGGCTGTCTGCGGCCACCCCACCTGAAGTCACTCCTGCATTCAAACCCCTCCCATCTCATTATCCCATTTTGTTGTCCAGAGAAGTCTTCCCACTGTCTAATAATGATCCTTTATTAAATTCCTGGTTTACTGTCTGTCCCCTGCCAGAATGTCAGCACCACCATGCCAGGAAGTTTCTCTGTCCTGTTCAATGTCGTCTCCCTGAAATGGTGCGTGGTCCACGTAGCAGATACAAGGTGAATGTTTTCTGGAAGTTTTATTGAACGCCCTGCACGATCAGCCTGCTTCCCAATAAACCTTGAGACAACATTCTCAGCCACACCCAGCACCGGGCACGGAAGCCCTTGGTCAATATTTGCTGAATGAGCGGCATTTCTGTTTCCCCGCCTCGAGGGAGCGGCGGCTGGAGGGGAGTCAGAGGCCCTCTTTCAGCGAGAGGTCCTCCTGGATCAAGGGAGTCTGCAGGCAGGAACGCAGGGCGCCCGGAGCCCCTCCCGCCCAGCTGTCCACAATGCTGCTTTTCACATCTGCTCGGAGGCGGCGGTGTGCCAGCCTGTAGGAGCGCCGGGCGGGCCTTCCCACGGGCGGGACCCACAGTGAAGCCTTGTTGTCCCCTCAGTCCTCTGCCTGAACCCTGCTGGCTAGCTCACGCCCTTCCCCGGTGGGGCTCCAGCGCCGGTGCAGAGACTCGGAGGCCCGTGTCTGCTTCCTGTCTCGTGGCAGATTCGTGGGAAGTGATGTGTGGCTGGGAGCAGCTGCAGGGTCACGACTGCCCAGGAGAATGAGTCCTGTCTCCCTGAAGATACCAGCTCCAGGCTGCTCCCCTCACCCCATACACCAGTTACACCCAACTCCCTATAGAACCTGTTTGTGTTCTGTCTCCCCACGTGCTCCAAACACTCCCCTTTCATCCTGGAGAAGTCTGACGCAGCTGTTAAAATTCAACCAAAAAGCAACCTCCTCCAGGAAGTTGCCCGTGAATGCCTCCCACTATTCTGCATTAATGCCCTTTCTTTGATGTCCCAGGGCACTTGTCTCCTTGTTTGTGTACCACGGGACCGTGAGTTCCCAGGAGAGGGCCTGGGACCTCCAGCAGCAGGTGCGGTGACCAGCACATAGTGGGCATGTGAGGACTGCTTGTGGTGCGGGAATGAGTGAATGAACGAATGATGCTCTTGTAGCGGCCATGTTGGCATAGTCTTTTGGAGCCACGATTTGCCAGTTTGTTCTTCTGATTTTTCTGGAATGCTTCACCTCAGTGGTTTCAGCCTAGGGTGATTTTTTCACTCTCCAGGGGACATTTGTCAATGCCTGGAGACATGCTTTTTTGTCACAACTGGGGCAGGGGGCATGTTCCTGGCATCAAGCAGGTGGGGGCCACAGATGCTGCCAAACATCCTCCAGGGCACAGGACATCCCCCCACAGGGATGATCCGGCCCGACGTCAGTAGTGCTGAGGCTGAGAAACACTACTGGCCATTTCCTGAAGTGCTTTGAATTCTGAGGTCCCCAGGTGAGACTGGTGCAAAGGAGGAGCCGATCACCAGAGTCCTGGGGTGTGAAGGAAGGCAGCGAGGAAAGGACAATGACTGCTTTTGCACACATCTGGCTTGTTCTTTTTGCATAACATTTCCACATAAACAAGCTGTACGACACAGGCCTCCCCAGAGTTGTTTCCCGGGTCAGTGTATCAGTTGCATGCGCCATGTAACAAACCATCCCAGTCATAATGGAGCAACAGCCACCGGTCCTCGTGAGTCTGTCGGTCAGCTGGGCAGCTCTGCTGATTTGGGCCAGGCTTAGCGGCCCTCTGTGCCTCTGTGGGCGGCTGCTGAGTCCACCAGGCCAGCTGGTTGAACTTGGCCTCAGCTCAGTTCCATACGGTCTCTCCTCCTCCAGCTGGCTGACCATCACTTCCAGCGCAGCCCATTGGTCCCAACAAGTTGCATGGCTGAGCTCAGATCAAGGGGAGGAGGAAACAGACTCTACCTCTTGAGGGGAGAAGCTGCAAAGTCACTTTGCCAAGGGGTGTGGAGAGAGCGGGGTGGAGAATTAGGGTCATTTTGCAATAAACCTGCCTCTGTCAATCAAGTACGGCCTGTTCTGTCCGTAGCACCCCCCAACCCCTGACTTTCCCAGTGCTTCCCGCAGCCTTGGGATGAGCTGAGCCACCCTGGAAAGTGGCACCTACATTTCCCCAAGCCTTTGATGGATTCTATTAAATGACGCCCAGTCTGCTTCTGGCCACCACATTGACCTCTGACCCCCCCTCCCCAGAGGAAGACTCCCACCCACCCAGACACACACACACTTGCTCCCACTAGACATCTCCACTGGCTGGCTGGTCACAATGCAAACACATCCCCAGACAAGCTCGTCAGCCTTTCTCAACTTCATTTCCAGGTCACAGCATCACCAGCTGCTCACCCAAGCCGAAGGTCAGAGCTTACCCAACCTCCTCACTCCCCTCGCCCCACGTCCGGCTCTGCCAGTTTTACCTCCTAAATGTTTTCAAACCTTCTTTCTCTTCTTTCCCATTTGGAAACTCTTACTCTTTCAGTTGCTTATGGTAATGGCCTCTTCATCATGCCCCTGTCTCCAGCCCTGCCCCCTGCCTCCCCCCCCGCCCCCTTTAAATCAGTAAATCCTTCCTTTAGGCCAGACACACGCATCCACAGCACCATCACTCCACGAGAAGCGAAGACTTTCGGGCTGTGAAATGGAATTACAACCAGGAATGTCTAGATT
Organism: Equus quagga; assembly: GCF_021613505.1. NCBI lineage: Eukaryota > Metazoa > Chordata > Mammalia > Perissodactyla > Equidae > Equus > Equus quagga. The sequence goes on along the minus strand of NC_060281.1, from coordinate 69,528,099 downwards.
GTGAGTCATCTCTTCTGTCCACGAGGGTCCCAGGGGCGCTGTGCACGTGGGGCATGACATCAGAGAAGGAATTCACATACAACTTTACTGCCAGCTGGCTCAGGCTGCAGTCAGACCAGCGGCTCCTCCTCCCTGGAGGGCGGGGCGGGGCGGGTCTGGTGTCGGGAGGGGCGCTACTGTGACCCCCTTCTCTATCATATTCCCCTACTGAAAACCCCTCAGGACTCCCTCTGCCACTTACAGAATAATGTCCTATCTCTGAAGCCTTCCATGCCAGTTGCTTTTGTTGCATAACCAACCCCCCCAAAGTTAAAAGGGGGTCAGCTTTTCTCTGCTCCACCACACCTGGGGCTCCAGAGGGAAGACTGGAAGGATGGAGGCGACTTTGTGGCTCAGGTCTGCAATAACCTGAAGTCTCGTTCATGCACACGTCTCTGAGTTGATGCTGCTCTCAGGATCAGCTGGGACACTCACACATGGCCTCTCCATGTGGCTGTTTGGGTTCCCTTCCAGCGTGGCAGCTGGTTTCCAAGAGCTGGCATCCAGGGAACCAGGTGGAACCTGCATCCTTCTAGGACCTACCCTCAGAAGTCACGTAGTACCACTTTCACCAGTATCAGAACTCCTAATTTTTGACTGGGCGTATGGCCATCTGAAATAAACACTACATTTCCAGTCTCCCTTGCAATAAAGTGTGGGCAAATGATGAAGTTCTAACCAATGAGATTCAACCAGAATAATTAGGTGTAATTTTCAAAACGTGTCTTTAAAGGGACAGGGCACTCTGATATTTGTCCCTTCCTTCTTGCTGGCTGGAATGAGGATTTGATGGCTGGAACTTAAGCAGTCATTTTGAATCTCGAGGAAGAAGCCCAGTGCAAAGAATGGCAGAGAAACAAGACAGAAGGAGTCTGGGTTCTTGCTGTCAAGGGGTACCTCAGCAATCCAAGATTGCCTAACTACAGGAAGCAAAGTAAATGTTCATGTTATTTAAGACATAGTTCTCTGGAATTTCTGTAACGTGAATATCTTAGGGTGTGAATTTTATAAGTTACCAGGGTAAACTCTCGCTAATTGGTCTGAATGTTATAAACCTGGCTTAGAGGTGTGTGCTTTAGGATTTACACTTGGCGATGCTGCCTCTGTGGGGGAAAAAAAAAACCCCTCCATCTTCTGGCTCTCCTTATCAAGCACCTGAGGGAGCTACCCCAGAAGGGGACGGGGTGGGTGCTTGGGGCCCTGAAGAAGTGACCTCTGGCTTCCTCTCTTCCTGGGCTGGGGACAGGACAGCTGTGCCCAGGCTGCTCTGAAGACATGGGCCTCTGTCCTGCCAAACACAGAATGTCACCGTGTGCAAAGTGGCCTGATGCAGAACACACACCGCCCAGTGGAAAGTCCTCTGGGCTGGCACCAGAAATCTACTGATTTAGTGACTCCCAAACCCAGGCCAGCCAGCACACTCCCCGCCTACTCCAAGTTCATTTTCATCCCTTCCACCGACAGAACTTCCACTGGCCTCTCCCCAGACAAAATCACTCAGGTTCGGACCAGCTCCCCAGTGTAGCCACCGGGGGAGCACACAGAGTGGAGGTCCCATCTCTCCTGAATTCGGCTTTCTCCTGTGCTTGGAATTCAAGCGACTCTCTCGTCTACCTGGCTTTTCCGACCTCCTTATTCTTTTTCATCCTCAAAGGACACAGTTAGTCTCTTGAGACCCATGGCGGAGACTCCAATAAGGTGCGTGGACGGCCCTAAGACCTGCCGGCCCACCCTGGAACTCAGCCCCCACTTCAGCCAGAACACGTGCGTTTCCAGAAGCACTGCTTCCTGCCACAGAACCGAGGGCCTGGGTTTGTGAGGGCCGTCTCTCCGGTGGGTTTGTCCTGCCCAGGAGAAGCTTCAGAAAGGCAGCAGAGGGCAGGAGAGAATGAGGTCTCGGAAGAGGGCCCTGTGCCGTCAGAGCATTTTCTCTCTCTCTGTCCGTGAGAAAAGTTCCCCAAATAAATTCTCCGTTGTAGACAGGGGGACATCTGTTTAATTCTGTAGCTAACAAATAAGACTAATTGGAAAAGGGTAATTTTGTTGTGGGTTCAGAATTTAAATTTCATACTTTCACAGTTTTTAAAATTTAAATCATCTTTATTGAAGTGTCGTTTACGTCTAATAAAATGCACCTGTTTGAAGTGTCAGCTGGACGTGTTTTGACAAATGTATGGACACCAGGTCATCACCACCTCAGTGAAGACGCAAAATGTCACCCCCTCCTCACCAGCTGCCCTTGGAGCCCGACCCAGGCAGCCCCCTCCCCACCCCGGCCTTGGGCAGCCTCTGCTTTGCTCCTGCTGCTGCGTTCGATTTGTCTCATCCAGGGCATCACAGTAATCATACACACGCACAGTAGGTGCTTTTTCCGCTGGTATCTTTCCTTCAGCATAATTATTTTGAGATCCATCCACGTTGTCCCAAGTAGCAAGAGTTTTCCTTTTTGCTTCGAGTAACTTTCCAGTGGTGGTCTCGTGGTTGAGATTCGGCATTCCCGCCACGGCTCGGGTTCGTGTCCCGGTCAGGGAACCAGCCGTCTCTTGGTTGTCACACTGTGGTGGCTGCAAGCTGCTGTGATGCTGAGAGCTACACCACCGGGATTTCAAATACCAGCCGGGTCACACATGGCGGACAGGCTTCAGCGGAGCTTCCCGACTGGACAGACTAGAAGAAGGGCCTGCCACCCACCTCCAAAAACATTTCCATGAAAACCCTGTGACTAGCAGTGGCGCACGTCTGACAGAGAACAGGAGGGTGGGAGGGTGGCGTCCGCTCCGCGGTACACAGGGGCGCTAGGAGTCGGCATCGACTTGCCAGCACTAACAAGAAAGCATCCCATCGTGTGGATGTGCATGGCTGTCGCACAGTCTGTTTGTCCATCACCTGTTGTGGGCACTTGAGTTGTTCCCATTTTTTGGTGATTGTGACCAGACTTGCCGTGAACATCTGCGTACAAGTCTTTGGCACGAAGCTTTCGCTGCGCTATCAGGACTGACCGGAGGACGTGAATGTGCTACTTGGAACAACGGTCTAAGGGGCCAGCAAAGCAAATGGGGAATGTTTTATAACCAAATACCCCCAAATGATGCCATTTATGAGACTGCCGGACAAACGAGAGCTCAGCTAGTCCGAATCCTGTGTTTATGGACAAAGACGGAGGCGCCGGGCCACCTCGGGGCGAGCTCACGGGGACGGCGATGGGCATGGGTCTCACATCCACACCTCAGACGCCCTGAAGACGAAGCCCGCTGCTCCTTTTCCCCTGTGACAGAGCTCGCTCTGTGGCACCTGCCGTGTGCGGACCACTGATGTAGCCCGGTGGTCCCCACATGGCCCCAGGACCAGCGGCAGCATCACGGCAGCTGCTTAGAAATGCAGATTCCCTGGCTCCATCCCAGACCTGCTGAGTCAGAAACGGGAGGGTCCAGCACTCTAACCACTCACGCGCCTCCAGGGACTCTGATGCCGGTAAAGTGTGAGAACCACTGATGCGGGATGCTGGGTGGGCAGGAATCTCTATGCTAGAGGGAGAGAGATAATCACTGGAAAAGAACACAAACAAATGAGACAGGCCAAACGGTGACACACACTAAGTCACAATAAAGCAGAGTGATGGGACAGAGCGCGTGAGAGTGACTTCCTCAGGGAGGAGGGTGAGAGGAGGGGAAACCTGACGTGAGATCTGAGTGAGGTCTGGAGGTCTGCAGGGCCAGTGTTCTGAGCAGAGGGAACAGCAAGTGCAAAGACCCTGAGGCAGGGACAAGCTTAGCCTGTTGGAGGAAGGATAAGGAAGCCATTGTGGGAAGAGCACAGTGGGTGCAGGAAAGGTGAGAGCAATGAGGTCAGGGAGGCGGGAAGGGTCAAATCATAGGGGGCCTTATTGATCTGCAAAGGGAGTATAGATTTTACTCTAGTGTAATTGAGACCCTTATGTTGGGTAAAAAATTAGTTTAATGGGTCATGCTTAGAATTAAAAATCAACGAAATAAAACAGAATGGAATGAATAGAATAGGAGTACAATAGAAAATACGAGAGTGCATTGCACATGGTGAGGGTGGCTCTTGTCACAGGTGACATGTTCATACATGTGTGTCTGGGTCACGATGTGACATGTTTTAGAGGGTCGAACGGCTTGAAAGACACGCTTCCAGGGCATCCAGAAGCAGTTGGCTCATGACAACGGTGGGACTGAATCCATGTTTTCACAAAGGTCACACCGGCTCTTGGTGGGGACGGATTTCAGGGATCAGGAGAGGAAGGGGACCCACGAGAAGCTGCCGCAGTCGCCTCGTGAGGGGTGAGGGGTGTTCAGATGGAGTGGCTGCAGTGGAGAGAGGGAGAAGTGGCTGGATTGGGGACAGACTTTGGGTACCAAAAATATGGGAGAGGAAAAAAAGGAAAAGAGAGGAGAAGAGAAATCAAGGGTGAAGTGGGGGTCTGGGGCTAGGGCAGGGGGTAGGGAAAAGAAAGGATCGGCGTTTGGAAGATGTCTCAGGAGCTGCTTGGGGTGACTTCTGGGGACCTGGATTCCTAGCTCCAAATCTCTGTTCCAGTGATCAGCATAGGACGACCACCATGGCTCGGCCGTCCCTTGGGGTTCAGGCGAGGTACAGAGAGCCCTGGAAGGAGAAAGGCCTCAAGGTCATTATGGACCATCAGTTTGACAAAAGGCACCTGCCACGCGGCAAGCAGGCCTCGGAGCGCCTGGCCCAGCAGGAGAAACCGAGGAAAGTGCTGGAGCAGGGGCTGCTGCCACAGGGCTGGGGACCCTCGCTTCGGGCATCCAGGAGGCAGCAGCGGCTGCTGGTGAGGAGCCTCTTAAATCTGCCCAGTCCTGGCTGCCCGTGAGCGCAGGCAGGGCGCCCGCCGGGCTTGTGTGACATTGCGCGCTCAGCTTTCCTGCAGGACCATCGCTTCTCCCCTTTGCTCCATCCCTCACCCACCATCCACGCTCCCCGCCCCACAAAGAAATGTGCTAGCCTGAAGTTTGGGATCCGAACCTCATTCACTTCGCCTTCGAATTCCTCATTCATTTGTCCACCCAAATCCAGAAGAACAGGTCCAATTAAAGAGAAACGTGGCTTTGTTCTTTCTCTAAAGCATTGTGCTTATTTCAAAGGAAATGAAGAGCAACTTCCGTAACGAAAAGCAGGAAGATTCCTGCAAAACAAGAATTTAACGCCATCAATATTCGGCTTCCACGTCATCCTTGTCACTTGGATGTTTCAATTGTCTGTTTGAACTGAGGCTGGCACACATTTTTAGAAATATTTGAAGCTTTGTTTTGTTTGCTGACTTGCAAGGGGTTTCAACTTCATAAGCAATAACCAGTCTGACCTGGGAAGCCAGTGCTCACGAAGCCTGTGCTCACGAAGCCCGAATGAGCACCATCTCTAACAGCAGCTCTGAATCACATCCTGTGATCTCCCAGAGCTGTTGGGAGGGAACTTAACGGACATTTTCACAGTAAAATTACTTGAAAGGGGAGCCCTCTGGACGAGGCAGGCAGATTCTCCAGTCGACAGTGCTCTGTCTTCCTCTTCGTTGTCTCAGGCACGAGGATTTGCACATAGCTGTGCCGACACAGCATCCGCTAGGTACGTGCGGCTCTTTAAATTTAAATTAAATAAAACTAAACATTCAGTTCCTCAGCGGCCCTGGCCACATTGCAAGGGCTCAGCAGCCAGAGGTAGCGAGTGGTGACCATACTGGCCAGCACGAATACGGAACATTCCCATCGCTGCGCAGAGTTCTACAGTTCAACACTGGCACGTAGATTCTCGTCCCATCATCAATTTTTCTCCAATTATTTGGTGCTAATTGCATTCTTCCAGAAACTTCCATTCAGGATGAATTAAAGCTCTTACCATGTTGGCTCTGGATCTTCACGCAGTTTGGGGCAACTAAGGTGGCCATGGGGGCATTTTATGTCACCTCACCGATAGATAGACCAAGACACAGGAAGTGTGGCCTCTGCTGTCCACGTTATGTGAATCTGGCCGGGGGACCACCTAACCTAACCCTCCAATTACCCCTTCTCCTCCGTCTGGTTAGCAAAATGCGGTTACCAATCTATGAATGAATCCAGGAAATACTGAGCTGGTTACGAAAATCAAGCTAAGCCAAAGGTGTGGAGAAAGTGCCTTCTGATTGAGATGCTGATGGTACTGACTGTCCAGCTCTATCCCGTCGCTTCTCCTTGTTCTTGTCTTTCTAACTTGCTTAGACTTCAGCTGAGGAAGGGTGAGAAATCAGCCCTTCATCCAGGAGCTTGGTGAGTGTTTGGCAACCTTGCCAGTTGATGGACGTCGAAGGAGAGCTTCACCCCAGAGTCTGGGGGGTCCGGCTGCCTGGTGAGCACAGAGCCTGCAGGGGAGGGGGGAAAACTCAGCCAATGAGATGCAGGTGCCAGTGACCTGGGTTCCAGTTGCCTTGGAAACAGAGAAAAGATGCATCCTGGGGTGTCTGGGGCATGGACTCCGGTGAGACAGTCTTGTGTGGAGGTCCCGGCTCCGCCTCTCACAGGCCCGACGACAGAGTGAGTCACTTAGCCTGACTTCTTTATCTGTAAAATGGGAAAATAATACCATTGGTCTCATCCAGTTGTTTTGAGGGTAAAATGAGGAATAGCACAGAAAGCTCTTCCCATGGCGCCCAGCGCACATCACTCGTTGTGTGTGCCGCCTCTTGTTGGATTTCGTGCAGATGATGTTTGCCCAGGGTCTCCTGTCTCCCATGTAGCCTTTGGGGAGGGGTGCAAATTCAATTAATTAACTAGGGTTTCTATAGGAGAAGTGTATCTCAAGAGTCTAGGAAGGACAAGGAGAAGAGATTTGTTTAGGTAATTTTTTAGAAATAAAAATATGAATTCCCTATAAACATATGAAAAATTGTTCGATCCCACTAGTAGTAAAACGCTATTTAAAATCTTGAGATACTAACTGCTCATCAATTCGGCAAAATCAACTTTTGACTTTGAACACCCAGTTTGGTAAGGATGAAGGAAAATGGACCCCATATAGACACAATGGGAATAAAATATAGACATTTCCAGATCATTTGGTAAAACAGCAAACCTTTGAAACACTTCTACTCTTTCACTATCTGACACCACTTCTAGAAGCGTGTAGTAAGGAAGGACCATAGAAGTGCACAAAGATTGGTTTCTAAGAATGTTCCAAAACAGGGGAAACAACCTAAAATGTACAACAGCAGGTGATGGGTTGTATAGATTATGGAGCATCTTCATGACGGATGAATGCTATGCAATCATTAAAAGTTATGTTGTCGAATATTAATTATAAGTGAAAATGTCCACAATGTTACTGTAAGAAAGACTCCATATTATATACAATTTGAGTCTATCATTTATGTCCTTAGAAACTATTATAAAAAATATTTCCATCTTAATTACTAATAATTTTAAAATAAATAAATGCCAAAGGATCTCCTCACAACCTTTATCCTAAAGATGAAAAAACAAGGACAATTCTGTCAGTACACTGAGGAGAAAGACATTGTTTCTTGAAGGTGCCAACTTAAAAAGCAAATTTGCATTATTTTATCCCAAAATGAGTTTATTTGGGTATAGCCAAAAGAATTACAATTCAGGATGTTCCTGCTATGGCAAACCACAGGCTAATCCAGCAGACAAAGGAGGGGAGCTGCTTTTATAGAGAAAAGGGGGGAGAGGGCGGGGCTGTTCTAAAGGAAAGTCCATTGGGGGAGAGTAACAGTTCAGGGCAGCAACGGCTCCTCATTGGCTGAGCTGTGGTTTTTCTCATTGGCTGGGCTGCAGTGTTTCTGATTGGCTGAGCTGTGGTGTTTCTCATTGGCTGAGTTGCAGCACTTCTCATTGGCTGAGCTGTGGTGTTTCTCATTGACTGAGCTGCAGTGTTTCTCATTGCCTGAGCTGTGGTTTTTCTCATTGGCTGAGCTGTGGTGTTTCTCATTGGCTGAGCTGTGGTGTTTCTCATTGGCTGAGCTGTGGGGTTTCTCATTGGCTGAGCTGTGGTGTTTCTCATTGGCTGAGCTGCGGTGTTTCTCATTGGCTGAGCTGTGGGGTTTCTCATTGGCTGAGCTGTGGTATTTCTCATTGGCTGAGCTGTGGGGTTTCTCATTGGCTGAGCTGTGGGGTTTCTCATTGGCTGAGCTGCGGTTTTTCTCATTGGCTGGGCTGTTGCCGGGTGGGGAGGGAAGTCTTCCTTCAATAGTGAAGTGGTTCTCCGTCCTATCCTCCCTTTTCCCGTCTGGTGTAATTAATGATGTGTGATGGGGGTGAGCGCTCCCCCTGCAGGCCTTCCAAACTCCAGTTTAGTTATGGCTGGTTTTATTAATTTCCACAAACTGAGACAAAAATGATTTTTAAAAATAAAAACAAAATTTGTTTTTGTTGAAAAGAAAACTCTTTCCTCATTTACTCGTTACGTGTAACATTTAGGGGGAAAGAAATCTGTGGAAACGGTCTCTTCTAAGATCCACCTCCCAATAAAAAGTCTGTGCGTGAAAAAAAATGGTGTTGCACACCAACACTTTAATTATGCACATCTCTGGAAAATAGTATGGATGACGTTTTCTTCTTCACGCCCTTCCTTGTTTTTCTATGCATTATTTCCGTGTCTCACTTTCATAATCAGAGAAAAACCAATAGCCATTTTTTCTGTTTTAAAGGATGAAATAATCTATAAAACAATGAATGCAAACTTTTTGAAGAAATGTATGAAGTCTTTTAATTCAAACAAGTGTTCTCCTTCAAAATAATGACCGTGGGGTGTTTTATGCTTATTCTAGCCATGGCATTGCTACTAATATTATCTTTACAAATTCCTTCTCAAGGCAGCTTGTAAATTGCAGGTGAAAATCAATCTTATTGAGCTATACTTGCTTTAATAATGACATCATTAACAAGATAAATCACCGCTTATTCACTACACTGAGCTCTGAATTACTTTAGGCTGTTTACAAAAACCCAGTCCACCTTCAAAAAGGTTGAAGGGTTGTTGGAATTGCAGATTTTTCACGAGACTAGAGAAAAAGGGTTTGGACATTGTTCCAAAAAATGGTAGGTGCCAAACATTTGTTTCTTCTCTTTCTCTTAGCCTTAACCTCTTTACTGTCTGCGGAGAACATGACCTTGTAAGAAAATGTCAAAATGTCCACAGCCTGGCTTTTCCAGAAGTAACATGTTTTCTCATTAAGTCTTGACTGCCAAGTCAAAATCTCTTCCCACAGGTCAGGAGTTCCAGGGAAATTTCTCCATCTGCATCAACTCTCCAGAGTCGGCCACGTGAAATCCAGACTCGGCTGCATAGGCGTGGCTGGAGAAGAGACCTCAGCCAGGGGCCGTGGATACAAAGAAATGGAGAGATGCTTTCCTGCTGCATGTGCGTGTGCACACACGCACAAACACACACACACACAGACACACACACACACACACACAGTGGGGTGTAGGGGGCGGATTGGGACTCTTAGCTCCAAAGGCTCCCCCAGCTCCTTGGGTCCCCGGATTGGAGGAAATGGAGCTTGCATCTTGGACCACTTGGTTTGGGGTCCAGTAGATCATTCAATTTCTGTCCCAAAGGAATATGTATCAGCAAATTTTGACCTATCCAAATGGTAAAAAAGTTCAAATTATCCCTTAGTGCCAAAACCTTGCCCACCCAAGTGTTTATGAAATATTTAAAAATGTACTGAGAGAAGATAAGACCAGGTAAGAAAGTCGCATTTCAGCCACCCCCTGGATTTTTGTCTTATTTTGACTTATTTTATATATTTTTAAATTGAAAAAAAGTAACGATAACATTGTAATAAAGCAACAATAATCTGATCATGCTACATTTTGTTAATTTTATTTTTTGACTTTTTCTTCCACTTGTTATAAAATAGAAGTGCACATAACATTTTGTATTCATACATTTAACTTGGCATAGCACATAATTCCCCCTGCTTCCATGTGGGCTTCATACAACCTTACGTGGCTCTGTGATATTTCACGATGTGTCTGTGCTGTGAATTATGAAACCATTCTCCTCATGTTGGGCTTGTGGGTGGCTTCCAAGTTTTGACTTTTACAAATAATGCTGCATTGAACATTTTTTTTTGTGTGTATATATATATATATATATGTTTCTATTGAATAAATTGAGTTTGGGTAAGTCTGTAAGTTCTATATAGTCACTTTATTTCCTCTATTTATTCATGAACTTGCAGATCCATAATACACCCTGCTTTTATTAATTTGTCCCAGTACTGCTACTGGTTTTTACTCCATTCAATTTATACTATTGTTCTTCAGTTGTTAGTTTATGAATCCTTATCTTTATTTCATTACTAACTAAAACTTTTTAATAATAACCAATTTTTATCTTCATTGATATTTTGTTTTATAAACTACATTATTAAATATGAATCTCTCTCCCTTTATATGAACTAGATTGAAAATCATTTGCTGTTTGTTTTGCACTTCTGTATCTATTTGCTTTTTGTATCTCTTGTAAATGACCACTTTGAGATCCTATGCCTTTTAAAGGGTGAATTTGGACGATTTACATTTATTGTTATAATGGTTTTGCTTTTCTTCTTGATCATTTGATTTTGTTTTGTCTTGGGCTTCTTCAATCTCACATTCCTAGAATGATTTTAATTTGTGAATGGTCTGTTTTCCGTTATATAACAGTATGTTTAAATGGCAAATATCTGCATTTGAATGTCACCCATGAGAAATGAACTCTTTTTCAGTTCTCAGCTTTCCCCACTGCTGTTTTAAGATTTGTCTTTCCCAAGTCTGATAAGTCAGTTACGACTCATGACCCACCTCTCAGCTTCCAAAATGTTGCTATTCTCTCCTTCCCCTCTCCTTGAAGGTTTAAGCTTTTAAGAAACCAAAACCGAAAAAAAAAATGCCTTTCTTGTTTTAGTGAGGTTTGGGGAGAGAACAAAGTTAGATGCATCTGTTCCATCAACCATCTTCACCCTTCTCCACCTCAGTTTATGTTATTTATTTTGTGTAAAATGTTCTGGTCTTCACACATACTTTTCCAACATAACAAGAGGTTTTAAAACTCCGTTCCTCTTTCTTCAGTCCTTGCAGTTCTTGACAATTCCTTCTCCGTGGATGTCTGATGAAATGGTACTTAGGTGGTAAATTTTGTGAAATTCTGCCAAGGTAAGAATATCCTTCTGACGCAATCACATTTCAATAACATCCACTCGGATCACTTCCTTAACTATCACACTGTTTAAAATGTTTTTGAAGGTTAACTTCTAGTCTTGGTCACTGCGGCAGGAGAGCCCCAGAAATCCCCAGCATTAGGCATCTTTGAAGGAAATCTGTCTTTTCTACTTGGGAAGCTGAAGAGCTTTCAAGTTTTCTCCCATTCTTCTCATCTCTGTTCATTTCTTCCTCCACATTTGTTTATGCTTTCAGGATCATCTTCTGTTTTATTAATTGTCTGCGTCTTTGGTCCCATGTGTTTACTGTTTTCTGAAATCATTTGAATTTCTTTATTTTGGGAATTCTACCCTGGTCTGCTCCTTGTCCCACTGTGATCACGTCCCTGTTAATTGCCGTGAGGACAATTCTGGGCTCTGGGGCTGGCTTAGGAAAGATGCGTAAGGCTCTGAGAACAGTGCCCAGCACATAGTCAAGGCTCCCGACAGGGATATAGTTCTTTCCTAAAACTTTTGGGTCTTTACTGCAAAGAATCTCTGATTCATGGGTAGCATTGATCCCTGTGCATTTTCTGGGTCCTTTTCTGTCTTTCTTTTCTTTCCCTAAAGAACCTTTCTGTTAGGGTCAGCTTTTTCCACCCATGAGGTCAGATTTCCTTGCAATTTTTGTGCTAATCCCACAAGACCTGTTCCACTGGGCCTGTGCTGGCTCCTTCCACGTGCTCGTTCCGTGGAAGGCCACGGGCAGGTGTGGGGTTGGGAGAGGGTCTGCTGGGCGTTCAATAGTCAGATCCAGGCCCCCTCTGCCCACCTGAGACCTGAAAAGCCAACCAGGTGGGAAAACTGGAACACCTCCTCCTCTCTTCTTTCATGCCTTTGCTGCTGAAGGTTTGGAGCCTGAGAGGGGTTTTAGTGGAGAGGAGACAATTATGAGCAGGACGATCCTGGTCTGAGCAGAGAGCAGCAAGCCAGCTGCTCCAAATATTTGCGATGCCGCTGTTTCCCTCTCCCGTAATCACCCTTCCTGCCCCAAGCTTTGTCAGCGAGACCACCCCCCAGAACTGAGGTTGACGCCCTTATCCTGTCACGACCTGATTCTGGCTTTTCCGACACGAATCCCATGTCGCAAGTAGAGTTGACAACACAAACGCAGAACTGCAAGTGAATGTAATCCTGGGTGCCGCTGCGATGGGCAGGATTGTTCTGGAAAGTATGTCAGTGTGATGCTGCTGCCCATTTGCCACAGACAGCTGGTGAAAGCCAGGACTCCCAGAATTCCAACGGGCCCAGGTGGAAGAACCGGACTTGTGGGAGTTGCCTATTTGCGTATAATTTGCATGCATTTAAACTGCGCGTGAGGGCAGGGCTGACAAATGTCTTTCTCACTTGGTGTCACTGCAGTTATATGCTAGGGACTCCATAGATGCTTCTGGAAAGAAGGGAGAGAAGGGCTTCTCATTCTTCTGTTGTCTTGACTTCCTCAAGACACTGTAGCACATCTTATCTCATTCGGTTCTTACAGGAGAGGGATGATGTCACCATCCTTCTTTCACAGACAGAGAAGCCAAGGTGAAATGGCTGTATTGCTCTCCTGGGGCTTCCATGACAAATGGCCACACGCTGGGTGGTTAAAACAACGGAAACGTATTCTGTCACACCCTGGAGGCCGGAAGTCCAAAATCAGTGTCACTGGGTCAAAATCAAGGTGTCGGGAGGGCCCTACCACCTCCGAGGCTCTGGCAGGGACTCTCCCAGCTTCTGGTGGCCGCTGGCGTCCTCGGCTGTGGCGGCGTCACCCCAGCCTCCGCCTCCCCCTTCACGCGGGCTTCTCCTCTCCTCTGACTCAAGCCTTCCCAGGCCCTTGTCTTATACGAACACTTGACACTGGGCGTAGGGCCCGTCTGGATGATCCAGCACGCTCTCACCTCAAGATGCTGAACTTAACTGCATCTGCAAAGACCCTTTTCCCACATCGGGTCATATTCGCAGGTTCTGAGGTGAGGATGTTGAGGCGTCCTTTGAGGGGCCCCATTCTGTCCCCCACACCCCGCAACCAGCCAGTCTGAGAACCACTCGCTGGTCTCCCTCCACTCGCCAGCCTGCCCCACTCCCTGATTTGTTTTCTTAAAGACAGTCGGGGATAAGGGTCTCACATCCCTCGTGGGATCGACAAGCGAGAGTTCAACTCCAGGCTGTTTTACGCTTTCCCCATGCCCCCAAGATATAGGTGAGATCTTTTGTCATCTACTGTAACTCTGGCTTTCTTAGGATTTTTCTGAAAATCTTCTCTCTTCTCTTGTCCTTTCTGAAGCTGCGGTGGATGGAGACGTGGGTGAAGTCCCCCGTCCACCTCACCCACGGGAGCCTGCTTCAGCCGCGTTCCCTCCAGGAGACATCTGGTTTTCTCTTACAGAGAGAAAAAGAAATCACGACCCAGAAGTTTCTCTAGATATCAGACAGCTTTCTGCAATGCAGTTAAAATGGCTTAAATGAAAGAGGGTCAGAAACATATGGAATAAACTCCTTTAAAATAAGCAGGGGTGTTAGGAATAGCGAAGCAGGAAGAGACTCAGGGTAATGAGTTAGTTGTAGGTCTTTGCTCAGACCCGAAATGTCAGTCAGGATTAGAACTAAGTGTTGGCTGGCTCCTTCCCCACTGTGTCCCGGGGCTGTGGTTAATGGCTCAAATTCTGCCATCAGCTTTCTCAGTTCAAGTTCCAGGTCTATCCTTTGCCAGCTGTGTGAGTTTGGGAAAATAGCCGAACTTCTCTGAGCATGAGTTTCCTCATTTCTGTTGTGGGGATACGGGTATTACGTAGCTCGCATCAGTCAGGATGTTCTAGGTTTTGCTGCCATAATGAACAGCTCTGAAAATCTCAGTCACTTAAGCAAAAGATTACTTCTGGCTCTCACTCCACGTCCCTCAGGGAGGCAAGCAGCTTGGCTCCACTTCGTCCTCACCTCAGGACCAGGCAGGTGACAGTGCGGCTTCAATCTGGAACATTGGGTCCCCTGGCAGGGGGAAAAGATCATGAGACACAGCACACGCTGGCTCTTACAGCTTTCACCCAGAAGTAAACACACCCCTGATGTCCCCATTTCACTGGCCAATGTGCGTCACTGACCTTACACACTGTTGTGGGGACCCCGGGATCTGACAGGGCATGGAGAGCGCTCAGCACAGAGCTCAGCACAGAATTGGTGCCCACTGAGCGTCACTGCACTCGGATCTCACGTTACGCCTGTCCCATCCCCCGGGGCAGCTTGCCCTCCATCCCGCCCAGGACCCCACCTGGGGGCTTTGTGTGTTTTCTTTCTTCCTGTGGTAAGAGAGAACCGGAGAAGGGGAAAGAATGGTCCATTCGGTGAGCCGGGGTCTTCCGACGTCTCCGGCGGTAGAATGGGACCCAGACCAATGCTGCTTAAACAACTGAGGGGCCTCCTGGCTGAAGGTGAGGGGTGCAGGTTCACCCCCTTTCCACGTCGTGCATTTCTGTAAAGAGCAGACTCTCCCTCAGGTCTTGGTGCCCAACATCTGGGACAGAGTCGGGCACACAAGATGCTTGATCAGGGTTTGCGGGGTGAACGAATAAGTGAATGGATGAACGAATGAATGATTGCTAGGAGTATACTGATAAATGTTGAACAACCGGCTCTCCTGAAAAAAAAAAAGCCTCAGTTTGTAGCAATCGCCAATTTCTGTGGTGTAAATACTCTCACTGTGACCGATCTTAAGTTACCAACGAGATGTCCCTGAATGTGGCGGTGGAAAGAGGCACAGGACCACCTCCAGCGAGCTGCAGGGCCAGCCTAGCACCCCGCTGACTCCCCCCACGACACCCTCGCTCTCTACCAAGGAAGAGGTCACTCAGTCAAAAAGGTATTCTTTCCATTTTCGAGCTGTTCTCATTCTCACCAAACTCATAGCAAATCTGACTCACTGACGTCTTCCTTGGAGCAGAAGGCTTCCTCTCTTCTTAGCACAGAAGACTACAATGAAGGAAGGTATGTAGATTGTTTTGCTGTGTGACCTCAGACGAGTCCTTTACCCTCTCTGGGCTCAAGGCATGAGAATGATGAGAAAGTGAAAGTTGCGCAGGTTCAACTTGACCCAGAGGATAAATGGAAGCCTGCCGGATGGTCAGCTGAACATGCTCTGTGGTTTGAGTCGAGTCACACGCCCAGCTTGGGCTAAGGAGGACCACCTGGCATGGAACTTTCTCTCCCAAGCACAACCATCATCATCACAAACGAGCCTCGACAAACGTGCTTAGCAATCCTTCCACAAAAACTCCAAACAGCCCAGCCCAGAGGCCGAGCAGCACGTAACCAAGAAAAACAAAAGAGAAAAACAATAATCACCTGATTCTGGAGAGTTCAAATGTGGGCCAGAGCCTGTTTGCAGGATTTGGGGGCAATGAAAGGAATGGAAAATTTCGCTCACTCACATCTTTTTTCGAAAGCCCTCCTGGCGCCGTTGTCAGGCCTCGTCGTGCTGCAGAATGAACGTGAAACTCACGCACAGCCCCCACCGGCTGCCTGCGCTCCAGATATCGCAGGAGACGGTGACGGATGATGGCTGGACCACCTCGTGGTCTCCGCAGGGGCCGACAGCCATGCTGGTTCTCCAGTCGGCGTCGGATGCTGGTGACGCTCGGGGTGGGGGGGCTCTTGGTGTCCTCCCTGGGTTGTGAAGGGGACCTGGTTCTCCCTTGGGGGTCTGTCTGTAGCCTTGGGAATGAGCGCCGGGCTCCACTGGGGACGGCTGAGTGTCTTGTCCCCAGGGAGCTGGGGCTGCGTGCGCCCTCGTGACTTCTGTTCAAGCTGTCTACTGTTTAGCTTCCTTCGCCTTGTTCCTCTCGTGTGTTGCCCCAGACATCAGTGCCGGGGGCGTGGGCTGCCCTGTGGGTTCGTGCCCACCCCTGCTGCTCTCAGGGGTCGTCTGGGACCCTCGCCCTCAGCCCCCACGTCCAGCATCAGTAAACCTGGGAAATCCCCTCTCTGCCGTCTGCTCACCTGTCGGTCTCTCCTGCTGCCACCAGAGCAGCAGGTGGATGAGGGACGCGGCTCCTGTTTCTCTGTGAAATGCAGCAAGGAAATCGGGCTTCTTACCCACCTGCATCACGCACTGGCAAAGCTACGATTTCTCACCAAAAAAGCAGCTTTGGATGAACTGGCGAGTGCTAGATTTGGACCCTCAGCCTAAGCCCGTGGGATTTGGAAGTGAACTTGCAGATTATTCTCCTCTGACCAGGAGACCCCAACAAATAGGAGCGTCCGCTCCTCGCCCTCTCCTGGAAGCCACCAGCCCCACAGTGGGTCTCCCCTCTTCCTCTCTCGCTCCCACAATCCATTCGTTCTCCCTCCAACCACACAAATCAGAGGAAGGAGGCCAGAGTGGCCAAGTGTCCCCTGGGTGACACACCAGCCCAGATGAGAACCGCTGCTCAATGAAATGGGGTCTTTCCCCCCCTTTTCCCTTCTTCAGAGCACTGACTGCGATCATCCTCTTGTTTAATGACTTGCCTTCTGTGCGTCCTGTGTCGGGGTTTCAAAACATGGCTGCATATGCTTCGTGCCCTTTTCCTCTCCTGTCCCCGCCCCTTCAGATCCTCGTCCTCTCCCACCTTCCCCTCCTCTTGATGAACGCGGGGACATGCGATAGGACAGAGTGATCGGAATTGAGGCTCAATCTTCCTGTACCTTCTCAGCCCCGTCTCGGGCTCTGAGCCCGGATTAGGTTAACGGGTCTAAAACATTCCAAAATTAATAACCAACCGCGCTTTGCTCCATTCCGGTGGTTCTCAAAGTCGAGCGTGGATCAGGGTTCCCCTGGAGGGCCTGGGAAAGCACGGACTCCTGGGCCCACTCCTGAATTTCTGATTCGGCGGGTCTGGCGTGAGGCTGCAGAAGTCGCATTTCTGTCAGGTTCCCAGGTGACGCTTCTGGGAAGGGACCGCACTCTGAGACCTGCTGGTCTGTTTCGACTCGCGAGACCGGTGATGTGCATTCCGGACTGTGCCTTGAGCTGGCGGCTTAATTTATTTTTGCACTTTTAGACTAAAAGACCAGCAGCCTTGGGAGTATAACTGGAATTGCTGGTGCTAATTCCTTCCCCAGGAGTGACAATTGAGATGCTGCAGGGTAGGGGCAGGCTGCCGGGGTCCTTGTCCCTGGGGAGATGGAGGAAACGCCACCCACAGCCTCGCCTCCTCGGTGAGCGGTGCCCCACGGGCAGCCTGACGTGGCCCCTTCCAGCAAGGGCTCATTAGCGGGGCAGCGACAGCGCCCACCCGCCCCCGCTCCGGGAAACAGCCCAGCAAACCCACCCAAACGTGGGAGCCTGTAAGAGGCCCGGCTAATTATGCTGCCATTTGAGGAACATAATTGTCCTTGCAAAACGGAAAAATGACGGGTTACCAGGCTGTCAGAGGAGCTCGGGCGAGCCGTCCGCCTGTGCACGAGAGACTTGTTAATTGAAAGCGCTTCCTGTTTCGCTTTGCTGGGTCTGCCGTTCTCGTTGAGAAGGGTCACGTCGCTCCGCTCGGTCACAGACGCCACCCAGGGACGCGGCCTGAGGAATAAAGTGGGCCTGTCTCAGCCCACAAATGGCAGCAAACGGCAGGGCACGGGAGAAGAACGAGCTGTTCCAGGAGATGAGTTTGTTTTCGTTTCTAACCCAAAGCTAATTGTGAGAAACGAAAGTTGTGTTTGTTTTTCTTTAGGTGTGTTTGAATTTACAAATCTTAAGTCTGGGGGAACTAGGTCAACCAGACTCTGCATACACTTACACCTCAGATGAATAGAGCCTTTATTTACATCCCTCCCGACTTCTTTCCAAAAAAGAATGAGACAGCTTACAACAAAGAATATCGTTACGAAAATAAAGCAAACAAAAGTTAGTATAACAGAAATAGCAAGTTAGGTCCAGTGAAAGAGAGAGTGACTCTGCCAACTACAAGGATTAACAGTTTCCGCAATGAAGCCTATGATTCAGCCCTGAGCTTCCCGGTAGCCAGGTCAAAAAGGGAAACACAGGAAATCACGTCTCTCTCGCTATAGAAAGGAAGAAACAGCAATTCTTTCATTTGTTTCTGATACTTAGTTCTAAAATAAATTTCTTACGTTGGGCTTTATATAAGGCATATCAAGTTACAGTGCTCTTGACAACCATTTTAGGGCAAATGCAAATGTAGAATTCCCATGGTGGTTTCTTGAAATAATCTTGGATGACAGCCAATCCAGTGAAGGTCATTCTTCAAGGGGTTAATCTGACACGGGTCCTGTGTGCAGACTCCTTGTGGCCTCATTTGACCTGGAGATGGGCCCTTTTAGTTGTGAAGAAAAGAGACCCACATGTAACGGGAGTGTTGCATGCTACAGGGAATGACAATGCCCTCCAGATGCTCTTCATCACAATGAGAATAATCCTACACGGCCCTATGTGATCGGGCCCTGTCTGGGGAAGTTCCTTCCTCAGGGCCTTTGTACTTGCTGTTCCTCCACATACAATGCTCTTCCCTCAGCTCTTCACATGCTAGGTTCCTACTCATTCTTTCCATCTGTGTGCAAACGTCCCCTCCTTAGAACGGCTTCCCTGATCCCCTAATTAACACCGCCCTTCTCACCTTTGAGCCTCTCTCCATCATATTACTCTGTCTCATGTTGTCTCCACAGCAGCTGTCACTCTGAAATTCTCATTTACTTGTTAATTTTCTGTCCCCTCTCCTCAGGAGGACAGGGAGCATGTCTCTTATTCACTCCTGAGTTCCCAGTGTCTTAAACAGTGCCAGGCAGTTAGAACATGCATAAAAATTCTGCATTGAATGAACGAATACACAAACATGTAATGGGCATTTGGCAGTCACCAACGCCAAGAACATGAACCCTGGTCAGGGCTGTCATGTACAGTTGTGGACGTTGTACACTGCACAACAGCAGGAGGTGCTGTCACTTAGATATGGCACTCCTCTCCCCAAGACATACACTGCACACCGTGCCTGGCTCTGTGCAGCAACCCTGGGGTCTGGGTCCTCTTGGAGATGGGAGCCGGAAAGCCCTAATTCCCAAGAAGGTGCAAAGACCCCAGCTGCGGGACATAAGGAGCATCCCTCTGGAGCACGGCTGGGCCCGAGGCCAGGACTCAGCACTCTCTGTTCCCTCATCCCTGTGTCTTCCTGCCGATCTTCTCTCTACCTTCAGACGTCCTCGACTTCTATTCAGACTATCTTGGTCACAGCTTTGTCTTGCTCCTGGCTCGCCAGGGTCCCTCCTGCTCATGTCTCCTCTCAACCTCATGCCTTTCTGTTCCTGTCACCCATCACCTGGTCCCCCCACATCCCCGATTCAGATTCTCTGGAGCAGAAATCTTCCTGGCCTGGCTCATCCTGTTGGGGCATATTACCCTTCTCAGGCAAGCCTTCCTGAGCCCCACCTCTAACTTCCTAGGGGTGTGACTGATCTCGCTCGTTGTTGCGTCCCCTCAGGGCTGACATGGGCTTCTATATGGTGATGGCTAGGTAGGCTAAAATGAACTCTATCAGGCTTAGTGCCTTCTTAAAGCATTTCAGTGAGAGCACATCCCCACCTCAGGGCCTTTGCACTTGCTGTGCCTTCTGCCTGGAATACTCCTCCTCCCCTAGATTGTCTCAGGGCTTACCTTCTGACTTTACTTTTCTGCTCCAATGTCGTCTTTCTTTAACTTTCTTATTTAGTATCACCCATCATGCTCTGTTCTCTACCACATTAACCTTTGCCTGTCAGCAGCCACCAGTACCCGACATTATAACGTACACTTATCTGTTTCTTTGTTCATTACGTATCTCGCCCCCTGGAAGGTCAGCTCCACAAGGGCATCAGGGACGTTGTTTTATTCTCTCCTGTGTTCTTAGAACCTTGAACAGTACCTGGCACGAGATAAAAGTTGATAAATATCTATCGAATGAACGGATGCCTAATCAATATTTATTTCCTTGTTCGGACTTTCTGTTGCTGTTGGTGTGAAGAGAAGGGTCCCTGCTGGTTTACCCAATGATAAGGCCGCATAGGGTGACTAACTTGTCCCAGTTTGCTGGGACTTTCCCAGGCTTCGCACGGAAGGTCCAGTGTCCTCGGTCTCCAGCAAACAGGGAGCGACGATCGCGTTAGCCTTGTTGTCACCCACACTTAGTAATGGCCACGAGCCCTGTGGAGCCCTTACTGACCCAGACGGCGCTCTGCACACCGCCTGTAAATCACTGTTTAATCCTCCTGGTAGTCCCATTTGGCAGATGTGGAAACTGAGGCACAAGCCTTGGGTAGTGGGGAGAGGATTTGAGTTCACGCACTTTGCCTCCCAAGTCTGGGCCATCAGCCCCACGTGCAGCTGCCTCTTGATCGGGCACGGGGAGCCTGCCCAGCCTGCACCCCCACGGGCCAGAGAGGGGACCCCCACATGAGCTGTCCAAGGGAGGACCGCCTGTGGGCTCAGGGCCCCCTGGTCTCCTGCAGCTGCTAAGACTCCTGCAGCCGTGAGCTCACGTCGCGCCCTTTGCATCAGTCAGCTCCAAGTGAAGTTGGTAGAAAATACACGTCTGTATAAATAAATCACTAAATGGGGGGGTAGTGGTAAGTGGCACGGGGCATAAATCACCCTACGAAATGGGGAACTTGGTGACTGGGGGGAGAGGATGCCCCTGAGAGGTCACATGTGCCTGTAACCACCAGGGAGGGAGTTTGTGAGCTGAGAACCAGCCCGCCCCCTCGGTCGGGACAGCTCCCATGCACCCGCCAGGATGGGGATGGAGCCGGGTGCCTGCCAGGAGCCCCCGCCACCGGGGTGGCCTCACCAGGGAGACGCAGCTGCTGGGGGCCGGGAACGGGGAAGGCAGCGAGCGGGGAGCCGGCCTCCGCCTGCTTTCCTCAGAGCCGCAGCTTATCCGCCCCAGTCCCGTGGTGCTTGCTGAGATCTGAGCTTTGTGAGTATAGTGCCGCTGAGAAAAATGAAGAATTACAAACAAACACAGGAGAAAACCTTCCCTGAGCATCTTTCTAACCGCAGCCCCCGCCCCCACCACAAGGGAAGTAATCTTGCCCGGCCCCAAACTCTCGAGGACCTGGACGTTTTGACTGTGGATATTGCGTTTTCATCCCCAGCGGTGTGCATGCTCAAGAACGGCCAAAGTGAAAAGGACCAGCCATCCCAAGAGGTGGCCAGGACGTGGAGCACCTGGGACCCTCGCCGGGCGCGGGCCGGGATGTAAAAGGTGCTGTCGCTTTGGAAAAGAGTTTGGCGGTTTCTTAAAACGTTCAACCTACAACCGAGCCATTCTAGAAACGTGCACACGTGTTCACCAAAACTCGCACACCAGGACACTCATAGCAGGAGTCTTTGAAACAGCCCAGAGCTTGGGAATTGTCCAAAGACCCGTCAACAGGTGAACAGGACAATGGTGCTCTGTGCGCGGCAATGAGACTCCACAAGCATCTGCCGCACACAACGTGGGAGCGTCACGAGCGCGGGGTCGAGCAGGACGGAGCAGGCCCCTCATCCCCACTGGGGTCCGTTTGAGCAGAGTTTAGACGCCAGCTGTGTCCCTGTGGAGTCAGGAGTTGGGCTGCTGGGGACATGGGGTGTCCTGGGAACTGCGGGGGGCCCCCGGAGGGCATCTGGGGAACGAGGAAGGTGCCGGTCATTCCTCCAGGTGCTGGTGACCCGGGTGTGTTCACCACATGAAAAGTCAGGGAGCCGTACAGGCCGGAGTCCCACACTTTTCCGTCTGTGTGGTGCTTCAGTGACGTTTCTAGGAATCGGAGAGCAGAAAAGGAGACGCAGAGCGGCGCGGTGGCCCAGCAGGGTCCCGTGACTTTTTGGGGTGATGTCCTTTTTGCTTTCAGTTACAGAAGTGACGACAGCTCATCCACTCACCTCCTCGGGCCTCGGGGGAGGAGGCGCCTTGGTCTCCATGGGAAATCTGGGGTCTGTTCTGCTCCAGCGCCAAACCGGGCAGGCCTGAAAGACGCTCGCGCCCCTGCTGTGGCTGGGATGTCCCGACCATGGACAACGGTGATGACTGGGCTGCCCAGAGCCAGCCCACATGCCCTGAGAGCTGCCCCACAGCCCTGGCCCCGTCCTCGCTAGAGCCACAAGCCGCTCCTCCCCCAAGCGGGGGGCGGCTAGCCCCGAGGTCAAGGACAAAGGCATTTTTAGAAGAGTGACTGAGAAACATTTTGGCAGCTTCTCGGGGTCCTCTCAGGCCCGTAGCTTACCTCAGGGTCTAACTGCAAGGTATTTGCAGCCCATAAAATTGACACGAGGCATCTTGTTACCAATGTTATTCTTGGCCCGAAGTGCCGTTTCAGACACTTGAGACCCAGGTATAGAATCCCCAGGTCAGGCATCTTCCTTCAGCTAGTGTGGGGAGCATGTGGCAGGGGTGTTACCTGGATGGTGAACAGAGTCAGGGATTCCCAGGGGGGCATATGAATTAGCTCAAGAAGAAGCTTTGTGGAGTTTGCTGTTTTTTGAGGTGTGGGGGGAAGTTCCTGTAGTTTGGAGCCTTGATTAGAGTCAGCCTGGTCTGTTTGAGCTCAGATCCTGGTGAGGAAGGAAAGTAAAAACATCCCCAGTGTAGAGAATGGCATGTGCAAAGGCCCTGTGGCAGTAGCAGCAAGAAAGAATACCAGGATGGCTGGGGCAGAGAGGATGACAGGAGTGCTGAAAAGTGGGCAGGGACCAGACCCCGCAGGGCCTAGCAACACACTGAAGAGCTTCCCTTTATCCTGAAGTCAAGGGGAAATCATCGAAAGATGTTAGGGAAGATAGACTGGTGCTGGAACGGTGTTGACACAATCAGATCTGCTTTTGGAAAGGGCACTCTGCCTGAACTCCCGCATTGGTAAAGCTACTCAGGGCCGGGGGAAGAAGATGTGTGAGCCATCGCTTGTCTGTCGAGAAGTTTACAATCCAGGTGAAGAAATGGAAAACAACCGTGTGAGGGAGCACGTGACAGGCCAGAGAATGATCTAGAACAGCGCTGTCCACTAGAAAGAAACTCGAGCCACCAACGTGAGGCACATACATCATCTTCAACCTCCTAGTAGCCACATTTTTTTTTTTAAAGATTTTATTTTTTCCTTTTTCTCCCCAAAGCCCCCCGTACATAGTTGTATATTCTTCATTGTGGGTCCTTCTAGTTGTGGCACGTGGGACGCTGCCTTAGCGTGGTTTGATGAACAGTGCCATGTCCGCGCCCAGGATTCGAACCAACGAAACACTGGGCTGCCTGCAGCGGAGCGCGCGAACTTAACCACTCGGCCACGGGGCCAGCCCCTAGCCACATTTTTTTAAAAAGTAAAAAGAGGTGAAATTAATTCTAATAAATACTTTAACCCAATATTTAGCACATATTTATTTCAACACGTAATCAATATAGAACATTATTAACATGCTATTTCACTTTTTTTCACATTCCATCTTTGGAATCTGAAGTGTATTTCATTTCCGGCCCGTCTCAATTTGGACGGGCCACGTCTCGAGTGCCCAGTAGCCACACGAGGTCAGTGGCTGTGGAACTGGACAGTGTGGGCGTAAGTGGTGGCCTCTGGAGGCCGTGGGTTGGGCTGACCTTCCGGGAGGAGGGATGTGAAAAGGTGGGTGAGGTTTCCCCAGACCAGAGCGAGACAGAGCAACATCCGGAGAGAAGCAACGTGAGCCAGGACGTCCCCTGCGTGAGCGTTCACGGCACTGTGGCTTGTGACGACCCGGATTGGAAACAGCCTAATTGTCCACCCACAGAGAGAGGGGTGACCTGCATGGCAGATTCATACAAAGGAGTACCAGGCCACACCCAAGAGGATGGCTAGAGCGGAAAAAGTGGAAAATAAATGCGGGTGAGGACGTGGAGAAACAGGAACCTTCATGCTTCACTGGTGGGCATGTGAAATGGTGCAGCCACGGTGGAAAACAGCCTGGCAGGGCCTCAAGGTTCAACATAGAGTTACCATCTGGCCCGGCAATTCCACTCCTGAGTATACGCCCGAAAGAACCGAAGACAGGCGTTCTCACAAAAATCTGTAGAGGAATGTTCACGGAAGCTCCATTCACAGCAGACACAAGGTGGACACAGCCCAGTGCCCACAGAGAGATGAGTGGACAGACAGAATGCGGTCCATCCATCGATGTCTGTAGGATATGTGCAACACGTCCACACCATGGGCTGTGATTCAGCCAGGGAAAGGAACGGAGCACTGACACCTGCCACGACGCGGATGGACCTTGAAAACATGATGCTGAGTGAGAGACACCAGACCCCAAAGGCCACGTACTGTGCCATTCTTTATATGAAACGTCCAGAATAGGTAAATCCATAGAGACAGGAAGCGGTTGTCAGGGGCTGGGGGGAAGAGAGGAATGGGGAGTGAGTGCTCGTGGGCACAGGGTGTCCTTTGGGGTGACAGAATGTTCTGGAACTAGGTAGAGGCGGCAGCTGCCCACCATTGTGAATGGACTAAAAGACAGGAATGGTAAATTGCATGTTTTGTATATTTCACCACAATAAAGTAAATACATAAATAATTTTTTTTAAGGCTAAAAGTGGAAGGGTGGAAGACTAGAGCCACATCCACTGAGCACGAACACGTTTCAGAAGGCCTTCGGAAGGGACAGCCCACTGCAGAGGGACAGGTGGCAGACGCCACTGACGGCGCCCACATCCCCTCGGCCCCGGGCCCGGGTGCTAGGCACAGCTCCAAGCCATCGTGCGGCCACCGCAGGCCCCCGCGACCCTTCCCCGAGGACTTGCTCTGCCCGCAGGGGCCCCCTTCAACCTTGAGACCCAGGGTGGCCCTCGCTGAGCTGCCCCTGCATGCGCCGCCAGCGCTGGGGGAGCGGCCCGCTGCCCACACGCGCCCACTGCCAGCTCCCATCGCCATCCCTCTGCTCTCTCCCCCCGCTGGCCTTCCTGGACGTCCCCCACAGAAAGTGCACCCCGTCCTCTTGGGATCTGCTCTCAAGGGAACCTGCGCTTAGACGACATCACCCATAGAAGGTCTGAAACCACGGAACACCGCGTGGTAAGTATTGCTTAGGGGACACACGCTCAGGCAGTAAAAGGGTGAAGACCCGACGGCGAGGGAGAAACAGCGAACTCAGCGGGGTGGGCACTGCCGGGCGGGGGCGGGGGCAGCGTGGGGATGCCCTGGGGAAGCACAGGAGGGTCCCCAGGGACTTCAAGCGCGTCACCTCTGAAACGTGGGCAGCAGGCACTAGCGGTCGGTGGTGTCCGTTTCTTGCATGTCTGAAATATTTCATCACCATCGTGAAAGAAAGCACAAGCAGGTGTGTCTGGCGGCCAAGGGGATGGGGCGTTTGAGGGAAGAAATGCTGGAAGATAAGGCCGAGGCTGGACTCCGGTCCAGGGGGCTGTGGGGGGACATTCGATGCCTTACGGCAGGGGCCGGCCAGGGGACACGGCTCTTTTGTGTCATTCTGCTTGTGGTCCGCAGACCCCGGGATCGAGGAGTGCCCGAGGCAGGAAGGCCACCGTCACAGTCGGAGGCAGACGGCGTCGGCGAGTGGAACCCAAAAGCAAAGGCGGGTAGGTGAAGACAGTTCAAAGGCGGATTGGTCGGCCCTCCTGGCTGAGGGGAGGTGGGAGCTGGAGGTCACAAGTCTGGGGACAAGGCGAGTGGGGACCTCGGGCAGGAGTCTGGGCACCCAGAGGTTCTGTTCGTTTGACCGTCAGGGGAGGGGCTGGAGTAGGTTTGCACAGGTGACACATCGTTTGTACTTGCTCAGGAGGAGGCTGAGACTGGAGCCTTCTGGCCTCAGCCAGCTGGATTTCCAGGTAACAACGGGCTCTGTGTCCTCAGAGTCCCACTCAAGGGGCCAGCGCCTGCCTGCAACATGCGTGGGACCCCCGTCTCCAGGACCACAGAGGGTGAGCGGGAAGGAGAGACGTCCGCCGCCGCAGGCCCTTGGCTGGGGCCTAACCCAACCCTTCCCAAAGCCCTTCTGTTCTGCGGCACAGCACTCACGAGAGGTCTCGGGGCGCCGTGTCCCTTCCCTGGAGGGTTGCATTAATGGCCCCCATTCTTCATCTCTCTCTGTAGCCACACTCTCTGCTTGTTACTTGTTTTTCCAGCTTTACCCGGCTTTATTAAGAGTACAGTTTGATGGATGTTGGTAATTAAAGACAGTCCTGTAATCACTGCCACAAACAGGATCTGGAGCATTCCACCCCCCCCCCCAAGTTCCCTCCTGCCCCTTTGCAGTCAAACCTCACCCCGACCTCCAGCCCAGGCAACCACTGATCTTCTTCTGTCTCTGATTCTGCCTCTTCTAGAATTTCATATAAATGACTCACACAGTTTTGTAGCCTTTTTTCACAGATTAAAAAATTATTTTATTTTTTTCCAGCTTTACTAAGGTATGATTGACAAATAATCATTGCATATAAGTAACGCAGGGCGATGATCTGATGTACATTGTGAAATGATGTCCGCAATCAAGCTAATTAACCTTTCCATCACCTCACGTAGTCGCCTCTTTGTGTGTGTCGTGAGAACATGTAAGATTTCCTCTCCTAGCAAATTTCAAGTTTCCAATACATTGTTATTAACTAAAGTCACCACGCTGTGCGTTAGGTCTCCAGAAGTTATTCAGCTTCCAACTGGAAGTTTCTGCCCTTTGACCAATATCCCCTCGTTTCCCTCACCCCAGCCCCTGGCAGCCACCATTCTACTCTGTTATTCTGAGTTCGATGTTTTTAGATATAAAAACATATAAGTGAGCATTCGTGAGTATTTGTTTTTCGTGTCTGACTTATTTCACTTAGCATAATGTCCTCAAGGTTCATCTGTCTTGCCACAAATGGCAGATTTTCCTTCTTTTCATGGCTGAATAATACTCCATCGTATACATATACACTGCATCTTTATCCGTCCATCTGTTGACAGACGCTTGGTTTTTCCCGCATACTGCGGCCGTTGTGAACAACGCTGCAATGGACATGGGGGCAGACGTCTCTTTGAGATGCTGATGTCATTTCCTTTGGACACACACCCAGCAGTGGAATAGCTGGACCATATGGGATCTCTATTTTTAATTTTTAGAGGACCTCCATACTGTTTCCCATAGCGCCTCCACCAGTTTGCACTCCCACCGACAGTGCACAGGCTTCCCTTTTCTCCACATCCTTGCCAACACCTGATATTTTTTGACTTCTTGATAATAGCCATTCTATCAGGTATCTAGGTCGTATGTCATTGTGGTTTTGACTTGCTTTTCCCCGATGATTAGTGACGTTGAGCATCTTTTCATGTACCTGTTGGCAATTTATATGTCTTCTTTGGAAAAATGTCTATTCAGGTCTTTTGTCCATATTTTAATCAGGTTATTTGGGGGTTTTTTGCTGTTGAGTTGTAGGAGTTCCTTACGTATTTTTAATATTAGCCCCCATCGGATATATAGTTTGCCAATATTTTCTCCCGTTCTATAGGTTGCCTTTTCAATGTGTTGATGGTTTCCTCTGCTGTGCAGAAACTTTGTGGTTTACAGATTGGAAGAATTAATATTGTTAAAATGTCCACACCACTGAAAGCCATCTGTAGATTCAACACAATCTTTATCGAAATTCCAGTGGCGTTTTCACAGAAGTGAAATTCATATGGAACCACAAAAGACCCTGAATAGCCAAAGGAATCTTGAGAAAGTACAAAGCTGGAGGCATCACATTTTTTTATTTCAAATTATATCATAAAGCTGTAATAATCAAGACAGTACGGTATTGGCATAGAGACAGACACGTAGACCAATGGAGCTTAATTGAGAGCCCAGAAATGAACCCACGCACTTATGGTCAGCTAGCCTTTAACAAGGGAGGCAAGAACACACAACAGGGAAAGGGTGGTGCCTTAATAAATGGTCCTGGGGAAACTGGATATTCAAGTACAAATGAGAAAAATTGGACCACTGTCTCACACCATATACAAAAATCAACTCAAGATGGGTTAAGGACTTACACATAAGACCTGAAACCGTAAACATCCTGAGACAAGGACTTGAGTGCAAGGAGTGTCTGGGGAGGTGACCCCAGAGGGCAGTGAGGGTGGAGGGGGCAGTGAGAAGGGACGGGAAGGCAGCTGGGATGGGTGACTTTTGAGCAGGTCACCAGTCAGTGACCCCTCAGGGAGCCCTGGAAGGTGGGTGGAGCATGCCTTTGGTCACCCCCTGGAGGCCTGCTCCTGGGTGAGGGGCAAGAACTCCTCGGCACTTCCAGCCCAGGAGCACCAGGGCATGAGTATGTGGCGTCAACAGCATCCTCTGGGTCCCCTTCTGTCCCCACACGGTGATGATGAGGCAGCTCCAGGATCCAGAGGGGGCGGGAACCCTGCTTGGGTCTCAGAGCTCTCAAGATCACGGTCACCACCCTCTGGAGCCCTCGGATAGCTTCAATCCCTGTGAACCCCACAGGCCCAGCAGGAGCCTCTCAGGCTGAGGCAGGGTGGGTTCCAGGCCTGGTGCCCTCGCGTCTGGCGCACCACCTCCGCCTCCACCTCCACCCGACCTGTTCAGGCGGCGCGAGCTCAGCGTCTGGGTTTGCTCTGAGTCAGGTGTCCGCCTTGCTCACGGTGATGGAGGCTGATAATTCGTGAGTGAAAACACAGCCCCCTTGCCGCCTGGCCGTGCTGTGGTCTGCAGCCCTGGTTTATTAGCTCTGATAGCACGGAGCCTGAGAGTCCAGGGGCTGCCTGTGGAAACCCTGGTCCCTCCCGCCCTGGGATCAGCTGGTCCCCAGGGCTCCCGCTTTACGGCCTCTGCTCCCACGAGGAGCCCCTGCTGCTCTGGAGATGTTCACCAGCGCAGAGCAGAGAGCTTGCCGCCAGACAGGCCGGGCCTGGCTGAGTCATTCAGGTGCCAGGGCGGGCCCGTCCGGGGGCGAACTCAGAGTGGGGCTCCGCCAGCAGAGCCCGTCTCCGGTAATAAGCCAGCCCAGGGTTTATTTGCCTTCTCTCCATCATCAGGGAGGGCAGAGCCTGCGCCCAGGCCCACCGCCCAGGGGCCTGTCCTGGGGGTCCCTCCCTCCTCGTGGAATGTGATCAACCTCAATGCCACTCACGGTTGGGATGTCACCTTCCAAAAGGCACGATTCTCATTGTCCGAGTTCAGCCTCTAAATAAACGAACCAGGGTTTCTCAGAAAGTCCTGCTGGGGATCCGCAAGACGACTTCAGGTGGAGAATTGTGTGGACTTCAATGAGATTAGGTCCCATCGTGAAAAGGTCATCCCCCTTCTGATTCTCCCTAATCTAGCCGATTCTTAGAAGGAAAAAGCCCAGCCTGGTGCTAACGAGCCGTTAATGCCTCTCCAGGACTTCCTAATTTCCCTTTTTTTAACAAGAAAGCTTAGGGCTCAGGCCGCAGGTCTTGGGCAGTCCACCCACCTTAGTAGAATTTCATAGCCTTGTTTTGTCTTCAGCAAATTAACTCCTGTAATTGTTTACGTGTGGCATGGTTCTCCATTCTGGGGATTGATGTGAAATTTTCTTTTAAATTAATTTATTGTCCATTTTTTCTTATAGTGAATCCTTAGTATATTTTGTGAATACTAGTATGAGTTGGGGGTCGGCAAATTATGGCCCTGGGCCAGATCCAGTCTGCAGCCTGTTTTTGTCAATAAAGTTTTATTGGCACTTAGCCACACCCACCATTGCCCGGTTATATTACTCTGGCTGCTTCAACAGTGTAACAGCAGGATTGAGAAGTTCCAACAGAGACCGTTGGGCCCACAATGGAACTCATGTTTAGTTTCTTCCATATTTTCCAAACTTTAGCCATTTGCTTATCACCTTCCATATTTTTGCCGACTCGGTGTACCGCCTATCCCAGAGATCAGCAATCTTTTCCACAAAGGGCCAAATGGTCCATATTTCAGGCTTTGTGGGCGGATTGTGATTAGATGAATGAGCTGGGTGCTGGGACAGGGGCATTAATATCCAATTTCTCCTTCTCTTTTCCTGCCTGGTCAGACTTTAATTTTCTTTCTTACCTTAGGGCTCCAGACCTATGCCTGACTCCGCATTTCGTCCTCTGGTAGCTCTGAGAGATCCCTTTTCCAGTTAATTATTTAATTACAGTATCTGCCTCCAATTCAGTAAGCATTTATTGAACTTGATCCTGAGCTGGAGATAGGAAAATGAAAGACACCACCTGTCCTCCTGGACGACTCACATCTTGTGGAACTCACCACCACCATGATCACCATCATCACCGCTGTCATCACCACCATCATCATCATCACCACCACCACCATTACCACCACCACCACCATCACAACCACCACCACCACCATTACAACCACCACCACCATCACAACCACCACCACCACCACCATCACAACCACCACCACCATCACCACCACCCCCACCACCACCACCACCACCACCACCACCACCACCACCACCACCACCACCATTACCACCACCACCACCACCATCACCACCACCACCACCATCACAACCACCACCACCATCACAACCACCACCACCACCACCACCACACCACCACCATTA